>NW_025746038.1:182500-190248 GCF_021184085.1 Oncorhynchus gorbuscha | reverse complement strand
TCTCCTTAATAAACCATTTACGAATCATTAGTAAAGTGTTTTTGCAGTCCCTAATCTATAGTGAGCACTATTTATAATTTATAAATAGCTTATAAATGTATTGCGTGACCATGCCATTGGTAGACATTCCTGCAGTACCTGGTAATAGAATAAGCACACAACATTGTATGTTTAAGGATATACAGTGTAGTATTCAGACCCCTTTTTCCCCACATTCAAGTCCGGTCTCCGGCAGGCCACTCAAACGACATTCAGAGACTTGTCCCGAAGCCTTGTCTTGGCTGTGTGCTTAAAGATGGCTGGCCTGTTGGAAGGTGAACCTTGACACAGTCTTAGGTCCTGGCGCTCTGGAGCAAGTTTTCATCAGGATCTCTGTATACTTTGCTCATTCAGCTTTGCCTCTCCTGACTTGTCTCAAATAAAAATCACAGAGAGACCGACAGTAAGACGCCAACTAACCTGTCTGTGGCCTGGGTAGTCAATGTGTGTGTGTGTATGTCAAATCAAACTTCATTCGTCAAATGCGCCGAATACAACAAGTGTAGACCTTATCGTGAAATTCTTGCCCACAACCCTTAACCAACAGTGCAGTTCAAGAAGAATTAAGAAAATATTGACCAAATAAACTAAAGTAAAAAATAATAACGAGGCTTTATACAGGAGGGTACCTGTACCGAGTCAATGTGGAGGCTATATACAGAGTCAATGTGGAGGCTATATACGGTACCCGAGTCAATGTGGAGGCTATATACAGGAGAGTCAATGTACTATATACAGGGGGGTACCGGTACAGAGTCAATGTGGAGGCTATATACAGGTACCTGTACCTGGAGGCTTTATACAGGGGGTACCGGTACCAATGTGGAGGCTTTACACAGGGGTACCAGTACTGAGGTGGAGGCTTTATACAGGGGGTACCAGTACTGAGTCAATGTGGAGGCTTTATACAGGGGGTACCATATGAGTCAATGTGGAGGCTTTATTCAGGGGTACTGGTACAGAGTCAATGTGGAGGCTTTATACAGGGGGCTACAGAGTATGGAGGCTATATATAGGAGGTACCAGTACAGAGTCAATGTGGAGGCTTTATACAGGGGTACCATACTGAGTCAATGTGGAGGCTTTATACAGGGGGTACCAGAGTCAATGGAGGCTTAATACAGGGGGGTAGGCAATGTTATACAGGGGGTACCTGTACCGAGTCAATGTGGAGGCTTTATACAGGGGGTACCAGTACTGACCTGCACCGAGTCAATGTGGAGGCTTTATACAGGAGGTACCTGCACCAGGGTCAATGTGGAGGCTATATTGTACCTCTACCGAGTCAATGTGGTTTTATACAGGCTTTCAATGTGGAGGCTTTATACAGGGGTACCTGTACCGAGTCAATGTGGAGGCTTTATACAGGGGGTACCTGTACCGAGTCAATGTGGAGGCTTTATACAGGGGGTACCTGTACCGAGTCAATGTGGAGGCTTTATACAGGGGGTACCTGTACCGAGTCAATGTGGAGGCTTTATACAGGGGGTACCTGTACCGAGTCAATGTGGAGGCTTTATACAGGGGGTACCTGTACCGAGTCAATGTGGAGGCTTTATACAGGGGGTACCTGTACCGAGTCAATGTGGAGGCTTTATACAGGGGGTACCTGTACCGAGTCAATGTGGAGGCTTTATACAGGAGGTACCTGCACCAAGTCAATGTGGAGGCTTTATACAGGAGGGTAGTCAAGTGACTATATACAGGGCATAGAGTCAATGGAGGCTTTATACAGGGGGTACCTGTAGCGAGTCAATGTGGAGGCTTTTACAGGGGTACCTGTACCGAGTCATGTGGAGGCTTTATACAGGGGGTACCTGTACCGAGTCAATGTGGAGGCTTTATACAGGGGGTACCTGTACCGAGTCAATGTGGAGGCTTTATACAGGGGGTACCTCTACCGAGTCAATGTGCGGGGGTACAGGTTAGTCGAAGTAATTTGTGCATGTAAGAAGGGGTAAAGTGACTATGCATAGATAATAAACAGCGAGTAGCAGCAGTGGGGGGGGGGGGTGTCAATGCAAATAGTAGGAGGTGTTTAGTCTCACGGTCCTTAGCTTAGTGATGAGCTTTGAGGGTAGTAAGGTGTTGAACGCTGAGCTCTCGTCAATGATCAGCATTCTCACATAGGTGTTCCTTTTGTCCAGGTGGGAAAGGACAGTGTGGAGTGCGATTGCGATTGCGTCATCTGTGGATCTGTTGGGGTGGTATGCAAATTGGAGTGGGTCTAGGCTATCCGGGATAATGCTGTTGATGTGAGCCATGACCAGCCTTCGTGGTAATTGACGTGAGTGCTACTGGTCGGTAATAATTTAGGCAGGTTACCTTCGCTTCCTTGGGCACAGGGACTATGGTGGTCTGCTTGAAACATGTAGGTACTACAGACTTGGTCAGGGAGAGGTTGAAAATGTCAGTGAAGACACTTGCCAGTTGGTTCGCGCATGCTCGGAGTACACGTCCTGGTAATCCGTCTGGCCCCACGGCTTTGTGTTTGTTGACCTGTTTAAAGGCCTTGCTCACATCTGCTACAGAGAGTGTGATCACACAGTCATCTGGAACAGCTGGTGCGCTCACGCATACTTCAGTGTTGCTTGCCACAAAGCGAGCATAAAGGCATTTAGCTTGTCTGGTAGGCTCGCGTCACTAGACAGCTCTCGGCTGGGTTTCTCTTTGTAGTCCGTAATAGTTTAAGGCCTGCCACATCTGACGAGCGTCAGAGCCGGTGTTGTAGGATTCAATCTTAGTCCTGTATTGACGCTTTGCCTGTTTGATGGTTCGTCTGAGGGCATAGCGGGATTTCTTATAAGCGTCCGGGTTAGTGTCTCGCTCCTTGACAGCGGCAGCTTTAGCCTTTAGCTCGTGCGGATGTTGCCAGTAATCCATGGCTTCTGGTTGGGATATGTATTACGGTCACTGTGGGGACGACATCATCGATGCACTTATTGATAAAGCCGGTGACTGAGGTGGTATACTCCTCAATGCCATTGGATGAATCACGGAATATATTCCAGTATATGCTCATAAAACAGTCCTGTAGTTTAGCAGCCGGGCCATCTGGCCACTTCCATATTGAGCGAGTCATTGGTACTTCCTGCCTTAGTTTTTGCTTGTAAGCAGGAATCAGGAGGATAGAATTATGGTCAGATTTGCCAAATGGAGGGCGGGGGAGAGCTTTGTACGTGTCTCTGCGTGTGGAGTAAAGGTGGTCTAGAGTTATTTTCCCTCTGGTTACACGTGACATGCTGGTAGAAATGAGGTAAAATGGATATAAGTTTGCCTGCATTAAAGTCCCCGGCCACTAGGAGCACCGCTTCTGGTTGAGCATTTTCTGGTTTGCTTATGGCGGAATACAGCTCATTGAATGTCTTAGTGCCAGAACCGGTTTGTGGTGGTAAATAGACAGCTACGAATAATATAGATGAGAACTCTCTTGGTAGATAGTGTGGTCTACAGCTGATCATAATGTACTCTCGCTCAGAGCAATACCCTCGAGACTTCAGCCAGTCCCTGCCATGGGAAAACATCCCCACATCATGATGCTGCCACCACCATGCTTCACCGTAGGGATGGTGCCAGGTTTCCTCCAGGCGTGACGCTTGGCATTCAGGTCAAACAGTTTAATCTTGGTTTCATCAGACCAGGAATTCAGCCCAAAGAATTCAATCATGGTCTCCTCAAGAACATTTTTTGGTACCCTTCCCCAGATCTGCGAATCGACACAATCCTGTCTCAGAGCTCTACGGACAATTCCTTCGACCTCATGGCTTCGTTTTTGCTCTGACATGCACTGTTAACTGTGGGACCTTATATAGACAGGTGTGTGCCTTTCCAAATCATCTCCAATCAATTGAATTTACCAACAAGTGGACTCCAATAAAGTTGTAGAAACAAGGATGATATATGGAAACAGGATGCACCTGAGCTCCATTTTGAGTCTCATAGCAAAAGGTTCTGAAAACGTATGTAAATAAGGTATTTCTAATTTTTATGGTTTTATACATTTGCTAAAATGTCTAAAAACCTGTTTTCACTTTGCCATTATGAGATATTGTGTGTAGAGATGAGAAAATAAATGCATTTAACACATTTTGTAACGTTACAAGATGTGGAAAAAGGGGTCTGAATACTTTCCTAATGCTCTGTGTATATATACATGTGTGAATAACTAGCTTACTAACATTTACAGATATGGGAGTGATAATTAACATATGGTGGAGCAAACGGTTTGTAAATGCGGTTTATTATGGAAGTGCTTGGTGTCATAACGGTGTGCTGGACTAGACCTGATGTAGAAGACAGCTGCTGATAGCTAGCCAAGGGCTGAGAGAGACCAGAGCCCAGGGCTGAGAGTTACCAGAGCCCAGGGCTGAGAGAGCCAGGGCAAAGAGAGACCAGAGCCCAGGGCTGAGAGAGACCAGAGCTGAGAGAGACCAGAGCCCAGGGCTGAGAGAAACCAGAGCCCAGGGCTGAGAGAAACCAGAGCCCAGGGCTGAGAGAGACCAGAGCTGAGAGAGACCAGAGCCCAGGACTGAGAGAGACCAGAGCCCAGGGCTGAGAGAGACCAGAGCCCAGGGCTGAGAGAGACCAGAGCCCAGGGCTGAGAGAGACCAGAGCCCAGGGCTGAGAGAGACCAGAGCTCAGGGCTGAGAGAGACCAGAGCCCAGAGCTGAGAGAGACCAGATCCCAGGGCTGAGAGAGACCAGAGCCCAGGGCTGAGAGAGACCAGAGCTGAGAGAGACCAGATCCCAGGGCTGAGAGAAACCAGAGCCCAGGGCTGAGATAAACCAGAGCCCAGGGCTGAGAGAGACCAGAGCCCAGAGCTGAGAGAGACCAGAGCCCAGGGCTGAGAGAGACCAGGGCTGAGAGAGACCAGAGCCCAGGGCTGAGAGAGACCAGAGCCCAGGGCTGAGAGACCAGAGCTCAGAGCTGAGAGTGACCAGAGCCCAGAACTGAGAGAGACCAGAGCCCAGGGCTGAGAGAGACCAGAGCCCAGAGCTGAGAGAGACCAGAGCCCAGAACTGAGAGAGACCAGAGCCCAGGGCTGAGAAAGACCAGAGCCCAGGGCTGAGAGACCAGAGCCCAGGGCTGAGAGAGACCAGAGCCCAGAGCTGAGAGTGACCAGAGCCCAGAACTGAGAGAGACCAGAGCCCAGAGCTGAGAGTGACCAGAGCCCAGAACTGAGAGAGACCAGAGCCCAGGGCTGAGAGAGACCAGAGCCCAGAGCTGAGAGTGACCAGAGCCCAGAGCTGAGAGAGACCAGAGCCCAGAACTGAGAGAGACCAGAGCCCAGGGCTGAGAGAGACCAGAGCCCAGGGCTGAGAGAGACCAGAGCCCAGGGCTGAGAGAGACCAGAGCCCAGGGCTGAGAGAGACCAGAGCCCAGGCTGAGAGACCAGAGCCCAGGCTGAGGAGACCAGAGCCCAGGAGCTGAGAGAGACCAGAGCCCAGAGCTGAGACCACAGCGCAAAGGAACAAGCTGAAATACTGATCTATAAAAAACATTAATGCACCAGTATTTATTAACAAAACTGCTATGCTTCCTTTTAAAGACTCACTGATTCTGATATTGATTACTAAGTAAAGAACCATTTTAATTGGTCAATTACTTTCAGGAAAAACTTACAAATTTCAGGAAGCTGTGAGCATAAAAATGGTCTATTTACTTCAGAGAAAAGAGAGTTGAGCGAATATAGATGAACGACTTTTCTTTCTCCAACAGCTTACGCCTGTGTCCAGAACATGTCCAGACACACGGAGTGTTTGAGTACGGGAGGCTGTGCAGTGACATTTCATGATTAATCTCTCCTATAGTAACTGTACTATATACCAGGATGTAAGAGAAGCCTGGCGAATGGGGATTTATTCTCCTGATCAGAGAGACTACGACAATAAAACATTAGGATGTAAATACAAATTACCAACCTGCATTTGAATGACTTCGTTAGAGCAGAGAGAGGGAGAGGGAGGGAGGGGAGAGGTAGAGAGGTAAAGGTAGAGTGGTAGAAAGGGAGAGGTAAAGGTAGAGAGGTAGAGTGAGGTAGAGAGAGGTAGTGGGAGGTTGAGGAGGGAGGGAGAGGTAGAGAGGTAAAGGTAGAGTGGTAGAAAGGAGAGGTAGAGGTAGGTGGAGATAGAATGAGGTAGTGAGGTAGAGGGAGGGAGAGGTAGAGGTAGAGAAGTAGAGAGAAGTAGAGAGGTAGAGGTAGAGGTAGAGAGGTAAAGGTAGTTAGCGGTAGAGAGAGAGGTAGAGAGAGGCAGAGAGAGAGAAAGAAGTAGAGAGAGAGAGGGAGAGAGGTAGGTAGAGAGGTAGAGGTAGGTAGAGAGAGGTAGAGCTAGGTAGAGAGAGAGGTAGAGAGAGGTAGAGGTAGGGGAGAGAGAGGTAGGTAGAGAGGTAGAGCTAGGTAGAGAGAGGTAGAGAGAGAGGTAGAGAGAGGTAGAGGTAGGGAGAGAGAGGTAGGTAGAGAGGTAGAGGTAGGTAGAGAGAGGTAGAGCTAGGTAGAGAGAGAGGTAGAGAGAGGTAGAGGTAGGGAGAGAGAGGTAGGTAGAGAGGTAGAGCTAGGTAGAGAGAGGTGAGAGCTAAGGTAGAGAGAGGTAGAGAGAGAGGTAGAGGTAGGGAGAGAGAGGTAGAGAGAGAGGTAGAGGTAGGGAGGTAGAGAGAGGTAGAGGTAGGGAGGTAGAGAGAGAGGTAGAGGGTGTGTTGTCAGGAAAATAACCTCACACTCAACGTCAACAAAACAAAGGAGATCGTGGACCTCAGGAAACAGCAGAGGGAACACCCCCCTATCCACATCGACGGGACAGTAGTGAAGAGGGTAGTAAGTTTTAAGTTCCTCGGCGTACACATCACGGACAAACTGAATTGGTCCACCCACACAGACAGCATCGCGAAGAAGGCGCAGCAGCGCCTCTTCAACCTCAGAGGCTGAAGAAATTGGCTTGTCACCAAAAGCACTCACAAACTTCTACAGATGCACGATCGAGAGCATCCTGGCGGGCTGTATCACCGCCTGGTACGGCAACTGCTCCGCCCACAACCGTAAGGCTCTCCAGAGGGTAGTGAGGTCTGCACAATGCATCACCGGGAGCAAACTACCTGCCCTCCAGGACACCTACACCATCCGATGTTACAGGAAGGCCATAAGATCATCAAGGACATCAACCACACGAGCCACTGCCTGTTCACCCCGCTATCATCCAGAAGGCGAGGTCAGTACAGGTGCATCAAAGCTGGGACCGAGAGACTGAAAAACAGCTTCTATCTCAAGGCCATCAGACTGTTAAACAGCCATCACTAACATTGAGTGGCTGCTGCCTACATACTGACTCAACTCCAGCCACTTTAATAACGGAAAAATTGATGTAAAAATGTATCACTAGCCACTTTAAACAATGCCACTTTATATAATGTTTACATTATATATACATTACTCATCTCATATATATATACTGTACTCGATCCCATCTACTGCATCTTGCCTATGCCGTTCTGTACCATCACTCATTCATATATCTTTATGTACATATCCTTCATCCCTTTACACTTGTGTGTATAAGGTAGTAGCTGTGGAATTGTTAGGTTAGATTACTCGTTGGTTATTACTGCATTGTCGGAACTAGAAGCACAAGCATTTCGCTACAATCGCATGTACATCTGCTTACCATGTGTATGTGACAAATACATTTGATTTGAGGTAGAGGGAGAGGTAAAGGTAG
>NW_025746038.1:172500-177500 GCF_021184085.1 Oncorhynchus gorbuscha | reverse complement strand
TCCTCCTCCTCCTCCTCCTCCTCCTCCTCCTCCTCCTCCTCCTCCTCCTCAACATCATGACTAGATTGTCCTCCTCCTCCTCCTCCTCCTCCTCAACATCATGACTAGATTGTCCTCCTCCTCCTCCTCCTCCTCCTCCTCCTCCTCCTCCTCCTCCTCCTCCTCAACATCATGACTAGATTGTTCTCCTCCTCCTCCTCAACATCATGACTAGATTGTCCTCCTCCTCCTCCTCCTCCTCCTCCTCCTCAACATCATGACTAGATTGTCCTCCTCCTCCTCCTCCTCCTCCTCCTCCTCCTCCTCCTCCTCCTCCTCCTCCTCCTCCTCCTCCTCCTCCTCCACATCATGACTAGATTGTCCTCCTCCTCCTCCTCCTCCTCCTCAACATCATGACTAGATTGTTCTCCTCCTCCTCAACATCATGACTAGATTGTCCTCCTCCTCCTCCTCAACATCATGACTAGATTGTCCTCCTCCTCCTCCTCCTCCTCCTCCTCAACATCATGACTAGATTGTTCTCCTCCTCCTCCTCCTCAACATCATGACTAGATTGTCCTCCTCCTCCTCCTCAACATCATGACTAGATTGTCCTCCTCCTCCTCCTCCTCCTCAACATCATGACTAGATTGTCCTCCTCCTCCTCCTCCTCAACATCATGACTAGATTGTCCTCCTCCTCCTCCTCCTCCTCCTCCTCCTCCTCCTCCTCCTCCTCCTCAACATCATGACTAGATTGTCCTCCTCCTCCTCCTCAACATCATGACTAGATTGTCTTCCTCCTCCTCCTCCTTCTCCTCCTCCTCCTCAACATCATGACTAGATTGTCCTCCTCCTCCTCCTCCTCCTCAACATCATGACTAGATTGTTCTCCTCCTCCTCCTCAACATCATGACTAGATTGTCCTCCTCCTCCTCCTCCTCAACATCATGACTAGGTTGTCCTCCTTCTCCTCCTCAACATCATGACTAGATTGTCCTCCTCCTCCTCCTCCTCCTCCTCAACATCATGACTAGATTGTCCTCCTCCTCCTCCTCCTCCTCAACATCATGACTAGATTGTTCTCCTCCTCCTCCTCAACATCATGACTAGATTGTCCTCCTCCTCCTCCTCAACATCATGACTAGATTGTCCTCCTCCTCCTCCTCCTCAACATCATGACTAGATTGTCCTCCTCCTCCTTCACATCATGACTAGATTGTCCTCCTCCTCCTCCTCCTCAACATCATGACTAGATTGTTGTCCTCCTCCTCCTCCTCAACATCATGACTAGATTGTCCTCCTCCTCCTCCTCCTCCTTCTCCTCAACATCATGACTAGATTGTCCTCCTCCTCCCCCTCCTCCTCCTCCTCAACATCATGACTAGATTGTCCTCATCCTCCTCCTCCTCCTCCTCAACATCATGACTAGATTGTCCTCCTCCTCCTCCTCAACATCACGACTAGATTGTCCTCCTCCTCCTCCTCCTCCTCCTCAACATCATGACTAGATTGTCCTCCTCCTCAACATCATGACTAGATAGTCCTCCTCCTCCTCCTCCTCCTCCTCCTCCTCCTCCTCCTCCTCAACATCATGACTAGATTGTCCTCCTCCTCCTCAACATCATGACTAGATTGTCCTCCTCCTCCTCAACATCATGACTAGATTGTCCTCCTCCTCCTCCTCAACATCATGACTAGATTGTTCTCCTCCTCCTCCTCCTCAACATCATGACTAGATTGTCCTCCTCCTCCTCAACATCATGACTAGATTGTCCTCCTCCTCCTCCTCAACATCATGACTAGATTGTCCTCCTCCTCCTCCTCAACATCATGACCAGATTGTCCTCCTCCTCCTCCTCAACATCATGACTAGATTGTCCTCCTCCTCCTCAACAGGAGGAGGAGGACTGAGACTCCCAGCCCTGAGAGGGTAGAGAGGAGGATCTGACAGAGCCTGAGACTCCCAGCCCTGAGAGGGTAGAGAGGAGGATCTGATAGAGCCTGAGACTCCCAGCCCTGAGAGGGTAGAGAGGAGGATCTGATAGAGCCTGAGACTCCCAGCTCTGAGAGGGTAGAGAGGAGGATCTGATAGAGCCTGAGACTCCCAGCCCTGAGAGGGTAGAGAGGAGGATCTGATAGAGCCTGAGACTCCCAGCCCTGAGAGGGTAGAGAGGAGGCAGAGCCTGAGACTCCCAGCCCTGAGAGGGTAGAGAGGAGGATCTGATAGAGCCTGAGACTCCCAGCCCTGAGAGGGTAGAGAGGAGGATCTGATAGAGCCTGAGACTCCCAGCCCTGAGAGGGTAGAGAGGAGGCAGAGCCTGAGACTCCCAGCCCTGAGAGGGTAGAGAGGAGGATCTGATAGAGCCTGAGACTCCCAGCCCTGAGAGGGTAGAGAGGAGGCAGAGCCTGAGACTCCCAGCCCTGAGAGGGTAGAGAGGAGGATCTGATAGAGCCTGAGACTCCCAGCCCTGAGAGGGTAGAGAGGAGGATCTGACAGAGCCTGAGACTCCCAGCCCTGAGAAGGTAGAGAGGAGGATCTGATAGAGCCTGAGACTCCCAGCCCTGAGAGGGTAGAGAGGAGGAAGAGCCAGAGACTCCCAGCCCTGAGAGGGTAGAGCGGAATTAGAGCCTGAGACTCCCAGCCCTGAGAAGGTAGAGAGGATCTGATGATTCACGGTGTCCAAGGCAACGGATAGATCTAGGAGGATGAGAACAGAGGAGAGAGAGTCAACTGCTTTGGCAGAGCCGGAGAGTCTCCATGACACATCGAAGAGACTGTCTAGATTGAGTGACCCGTCTAGAAGCCTGTCTGGTTCGGGTCACGAAGATCATTCTGACAGAGATAGTGAGAGAGTTGATCAGAGACAGAAGGCTCAAGTGTTTTGGAAAGAAAAGAAAGAAGGGATACAGGTCTGTATTTTTTTAATATTTTTTTTACATCAGCGAGGTCGAGTGTTGGAGAAAAGTCCTCCACAGAGAGTGAGGATTAAGGAGGGAGGAGAAGGTGGAAAATAGTTTCCTAGAGTTAGAGACAGAAGCTTGAAATTGAGGGTGACAGAAAGTGGCTTAAGCAGCGGATAAAGAGCAATAGGAAGGAGTGAAAAGATGATAGGTCCTCCGGTCCTCCATTTTCACTCATCTTCCCACAGCCCCTGTTCTGTAAGCTGGCATTGAGCCACTCGGCCACAGCAGACCTGGAGGAGAGGGGAGGGCTGAGCAGACCGGGAGGAGAGGGGAGGAGAGGGGAGGGCTGAGCAGACCGGGAGGAGAGGGGAGGGCTGAGCAGACCGGGAGGAGAGGGGAGGGCTGAGCAGACCGGGAGGAGAGGGGAGGGCTGAGCAGACCGGGAGGAGAGGGGAGGGCTGAGCAGACCGGGAGGAGAGGGGAGGGCTGAGCAGACCGGGAGGAGAGGGGAGGGCTGAGCAGACCGGGAGGAGAGGGGAGGGCTGAGCAGACCAGGAGGAGAGGGGATAGCTGAGCAGACCGGGAGGAGAGGGGATAGCTGAGCAGACCGGGAGGAGAGGGGAGGGCTGAGCAGACCGGGAGGAGAGGGGAGGGCTGAGCAGACCGTGAGGAGAGTGGAGGGCAGAGCAGTCCGGGAGGAGAGGGGAGGGCAGAGCAGTCCGGGAGGAGAGGGGAGGGCAGAGCAGTCCGGGAGGAGAGGGGAGGGCTGAGCAGACCAGGAGGAGAGGGGAGGGCTGAGCAGACCGGGAGGAGAGGGGAGGGCTGAGCAGACCGGGAGGAGAGGGGAGGGCTGAGCAGACCAGGAGGAAAGGGGAGGGTTGAGCAGACCGGGAGGAAAGGGGAGGAAAGGGGAGTGCTGAGCAGACCAGGAGGAAAGGGGAGGAAAGGGTAGTGCTGAGCAGACCAGGAGGAAAGGGGAGGAAAGGGGAGGGCTGAGCAGACCAGGAGGAAAGGGGAGGAAAGGGGAGTGCTGAGCAGACCAGTAGGAGAGGGGAGGGCTGAGCAGACCAGGATGAGAGGGGAGGAAAGGGGAGTGCTGAGCAGACCGGGAGGAGAGGAGAGGAAAGGGGAGTGCTGAGCAGACCGGGAGGAGAGGAGAGGGCTGAGCAGACCGGGAGGAGAGGAGAGGGCTGAGTAGACCGGGAGGAGAGGGGAGGGCTGAGCAGACCGGAAGGAAAGGGGAGGGCTGAGCAGACCGTGAGGAGAGGGGAGATGGGAGGGCTGAGCAGACCAGGAGGAGAGGGGAGATGGGAGGGCTGAGCAGACCGGAAGGAAAGGGGAGGGCTGAGCAGACCAGGAGGAGAGGGGAGGGCTGAGCAGACCGTGAGGAGAGGGGAGATGGGAGGGCTGAGCAGACCGTGAGGAGAGAGGAGATGGGAGGGCTGAGCAGACCGTGAGGAGAGGGGAGATGGGAGGGCTGAGCAGACCGGAAGGAAAGGGGAGGGCTGAGCAGACCAGGAGGAGAGGGGAGGGCTGAGCAGACCGTGAGGAGAGGGGAGATGGGAGGGCTGAGCAGACCAGGAGGAGAGGGGAGGGCTGAGCAGACCGGGAGGAGAGTGGAGGGCTGAGCAGACCGGGAGGAGAGTGGAGGGCTGAGCAGACCGGGAGGAGAGGGGAGGGCTGAGCAGACCGGGAGGAGAGGGGAGGGCTGAGCAGACCGGGAGGAGAGGGGAGGGCTGAGCAGACCGGGAGGAGAGGGGAGGGCTGAGCAGACCGGGAGGAGAGGGGAGGGCTGAGCAGACCGGGAGGAAAGAGGACGGTGCCAGTCATAGGATGCAGAAAGGGAGGAGAGTTGAAGATAGAGAGAGAGAGAGAGAGAGAGAGAGAGAGAGAGAGAGAGAGAGAGAGAGAGAGAGAGAGAGAGAGAGAGAGAGAGAGAGAGAGAGAGAGAGACCATCTGGGTAGGGGCTGAGTGGTTAGAGATGATAGGATAGAAGAGGAGAGATATCTGAGGATAAGGGCTGGGCATTACAGAGTTAACCTGGAGATATCTGAGGATAAGGGCTGGGCATTACAGAGTTAACCTGGAGATACATGAGGATAAGGGCTGGGCAT
>NW_025746038.1:115000-165000 GCF_021184085.1 Oncorhynchus gorbuscha | reverse complement strand
TCCCCACGTAGCCTCATCCCTGTTGAATCCCCACGTAGCCTCATCCCTTTTGAATCCTCACGCAGCCTCATCCCCGTTGGGAGTCATTGATAGCCTCATCCCTATAGAATCCTCACGCAGCCTCATCCCTGTTGAATCCTCATGCAGCCTCATCCCTGTTGAATCCTCATGTACAGGGGTATGAGGTAATAACATGGTTATATACACAGGGACTTGAGAGAGAGAACAGTCTATGACTTGGGTGGCTGGAGTCTTTGACCATTTGTAGGGCCTTCCTCTGACACCGCCTGGTACAGAGGTCCTGGATGGCTGGAGTCTTTGACCATTTGTAGGGCCTTCCTCTGACACCGCCTGGTACAGAGGTCCTGGAATGCTGGAGTCTTTGACCATTTTTAGGGCCTTCCTCTGACACCGCCTGGTACAGAGGTCCTGGATGGCTGGAGTCTTTGACCATTTTTAGGGCCTTCCTCTGACACCGCCTGGTACAGAGGTCCTGGATGGCTGGAGTCTTTGACCATTGTTAGGGTCTTCCTCTGACACCGCCTGGTACAGAGGTCCAGTGGTGAAGCGCCTTGCGGTCGGATGCCAAGCAGGTGCTGTACCAAGCATTGATGCAGCCAGTCCAGATGCTCTCGATGGTGCAACTGTGCAACGTTTTGAGGATCTGAAGGCCAATGAACAAATCCTCTCAGGCTAATGCGCGGGAAGGTGCGCTGTCGTGTGTAGGTGTTCCTCTTATTCAGGTATTCTCGAGAGGGCAGTGCGGATTGGGATTGCAATAGAGATTACGTCATCTGTGGATCTGTTGGTGCGGTATGCGAATCGGAGTGGGTCTAGTGTGTCTGGGATGATGGTGTTTGATGTGAGCTATGCTTTCGAAGCCGGTCATGGCTCCAGATGTGAGTGGCATGGGGTGATAGTAAATTAGACAGGTTACCTTGGCGTTCCCGGGCACGAGGACTACGGTGGTCTGCTTGAAACATGTAGGTATTACCGACTGGGTCAGGGAGAGGTTAAAAATGTCAGTGAAGACACTTGCCAGCTGGTCAGTGCATGCTCTGAGTATGCATCCTGGTAATCTGTCTGGCCTTGCGGCCTTGTGAATTTGAACCTGTTTAAAGGCCATACTCACTTGTAGCATGATCGCACAGTCGTCAGGAACAGCTGGTGCTCTCATGCATGGTTCAGGTTTGCTTGCCTCGAAGTGAGAATAGAAGGCGTTTAGCTTGCCTGGTAGGCTGGGCAGCTCCCAGCCGGGTCTCCCTTTGTTTCACCCTGCTGCGTCAGAGCCGGGGTAGTAGGATTCCATCTTAGTCATGTATTGATGCTTTGCCTGTTTGATGGAATTTCTCATAAGCGTCCGGTATTAGTATCCCGCTCATTGAAAGCGTTAACTCCAGCCTGTAGCTCAGTTTATTTGTTTATTCACGTGTTTATTTGGATCCCCATGAGCTTTTTCTGAGGCAGCAGCTGTTCTTCCTGGGGTCCACAAAAAAACACAAAACATGACAAGTATCAACTGATACACTGATCGTCACACAAATGTAAACATACAACGATTTACAAATAAAAAAAAACATTTTAAGATAATAATAATACAAACAATAAAACTACATAGACTGTGTTAGATCAGGGTTTAAAACTACATAGACTGTGTTAGATCAGGGTTTAAAACTACATAGACTGTGTTAGATCAGGGTTTAAAACTACATAGACTGTGTTAGATCAGGGTTTAAAACTACATAGACTGTGTTAGATCAGGGTTTAAAACTACATAGACTGTGTTAGATCAGGGTTTAAAACTACATAGACTGTGTTAGATCAGGGTTTAAAACTACATAGACTGTGTTAGATCAGGGTTTAAAACTACTAGACTGTGTTAGATCAGGGTTTAAAACTACATAGACTGTGTTAGATCAGGGTTTAAAACTACATAGACTGTGTTAGATCAGGGTTTAAAACTACATAGACTGTGTTAGATCAGGGTTTAAAACTACATAGACTGTGTTAGATCAGGGTTTAAAACTACATAGACTGTGTTAGATCAGGGTTTAAAACTACATAGACTGTGTTAGATCAGGGTTTAAAACTACATAGACTGTGTTAGATCAGGGTTTAAAACTACATAGACTGTGTTAGATCAGGGTTTAAAACTACATAGACTGTGTTAGATCAGGGTTTAAAACTACATAGACTGTGTTAGATCAGGGTTTAAAACTACATAGACTGTGTTAGATCAGGGTTTAAAACTACATAGACTGTGTTAGATCAGGGTTTAAAACTACATAGACTGTGTTAGATCAGGGTTTAAAACTACATAGACTGTGTTAGATCAGGGTTTAAAACTACATAGACTGTGTTAGATCAGGGTTTAAAACTACATAGACTGTGTTAGATCAGGGTTTAAAACTACATAGACTGTGTTAGATCAGGGTTTAAAACTACATAGACTGTGTTAGATCAGGGTTTAAAACTACATAGACTGTGTTAGATCAGGGTTTAAAACTACATAGACTGTGTTAGATCAGGGTTTAAAACTACATAGACTGTGTTAGATCAGGGTTTAAAACTACATAGACTGTGTTAGATCAGGGTTTAAAACTACATAGACTGTGTTAGATCAGGGTTTAAAACTACATAGACTGTGTTAGATCAGGGTTTAAAACTACATAGACTGTGTTAGATCAGGGTTTAAAACTACATAGACTGTGTTAGATCAGGGTTTAAAACTACATAGACTGTGTTAGATCAGGGTTTAAAACTACATAGACTGTGTTAGATCAGGGTTTAAAACTACATAGACTGTGTTAGATCAGGGTTTAAAACTACATAGACTGTGTTAGATCAGGGTTTAAAACTACATAGACTGTGTTAGATCAGGGTTTAAAACTACATAGACTGTGTTCGATCAGGGTTTAAAACTACATAGACTGTGTTAGATCAGGGTTTAAAACTACATAGACTGTGTTAGATCAGGGTTTAAAACTACATAGACTGTGTTAGATCAGGGTTTAAAACTACATAGACTGTGTTAGATCAGGGTTTAAAACTACATAGACTGTGTTAGATCAGGGTTTAAAACTACATAGACTGTGTTAGATCAGGGTTTAAAACTACATAGACTGTGTTAGATCAGGGTTTAAAACTACATAGACTGTGTTAGATCAGGGTTTAAAACTACATAGACTGTGTTAGATCAGGGTTTAAAACTACATAGACTGTGTTAGATCAGGGTTTAAAACTACATAGACTGTGTTAGATCAGGGTTTAAAACTACATAGACTGTGTTAGATCAGGGTTTAAAACTACATAGACTGTGTTAGATCAGGGTTTAAAACTACATAGACTGTGTTAGATCAGGGTTTAAAACTACATAGACTGTGTTAGATCAGGGTTTAAAACTACATAGACTGTGTTAGATCAGGGTTTAAAACTACATAGACTGTGTTAGATCAGGGTTTAAAACTACATAGACTGTGTTAGATCAGGGTTTAAAACTACATAGACTGTGTTAGATCAGGGTTTAAAACTACATAGACTGTGTTAGATCAGGGTTTAAAACTACATAGACTGTGTTAGATCAGGGTTTAAAACTACATAGACTGTGTTAGATCAGGGTTTAAAACTACATAGACTGTGTTAGATCAGGGTTTAAAACTACATAGACTGTGTTAGATCAGGGTTTAAAACTACATAGACTGTGTTAGATCAGGGTTTAAAACTACATAGACTGTGTTAGATCAGGGTTTAAAACTACATAGACTGTGTTAGATCAGGGTTTAAAACTACATAGACTGTGTTAGATCAGGGTTTAAAACTACATAGACTGTGTTAGATCAGGGTTTAAAACTACATAGACTGTGTTAGATCAGGGTTTAAAACTACATAGACTGTGTTAGATCAGGGTTTAAAACTACATAGACTGTGTTAGATCAGGGTTTAAAACTACATAGACTGTGTTAGATCAGGGTTTAAAACTACATAGACTGTGTTAGATCAGGGTTTAAAACTACATAGACTGTGTTAGATCAGGGTTTAAAACTACATAGACTGTGTTAGATCAGGGTTTAAAACTACATAGACTGTGTTAGATCAGGGTTTAAAACTACATAGACTGTGTTAGATCAGGGTTTAAAACTACATAGACTGTGTTAGATCAGGGTTTAAAACTACATAGACTGTGTTAGATCAGGGTTTAAAACTACATAGACTGTGTTAGATCAGGGTTTAAAACTACATAGACTGTGTTAGATCAGGGTTTAAAACTACATAGACTGTGTTAGATCAGGGTTTAAAACTACATAGACTGTGTTAGATCAGGGTTTAAAACTACATAGACTGTGTTAGATCAGGGTTTAAAACTACATAGACTGTGTTAGATCAGGGTTTAAAACTACATAGACTGTGTTAGATCAGGGTTTAAAACTACATAGACTGTGTTAGATCAGGGTTTAAAACTACATAGACTGTGTTAGATCAGGGTTTAAAACTACATAGACTGTGTTAGATCAGGGTTTAAAACTACATAGACTGTGTTAGATCAGGGTTTAAAACTACATAGACTGTGTTAGATCAGGGTTTAAAACTACATAGACTGTGTTAGATCAGGGTTTAAAACTACATAGACTGTGTTAGATCAGGGTTTAAAACTACATAGACTGTGTTAGATCAGGGTTTAAAACTACATAGACTGTGTTAGATCAGGGTTTAAAACTACATAGACTGTGTTAGATCAGGGTTTAAAACTACATAGACTGTGTTAGATCAGGGTTTAAAACTACATAGACTGTGTTAGATCAGGGTTTAAAACTACATAGACTGTGTTAGATCAGGGTTTAAAACTACATAGACTGTGTTAGATCAGGGTATAAAACTACATAGACTGTGTTAGATCAGGGTTTAAAACTACATAGACTGTGTTAGATCAGGGTTTAAAACTACATAGACTGTGTTAGATCAGGGTTTAAAACTACATAGACTGTGTTAGATCAGGGTTTAAAACTACATAGACTGTGTTAGATCAGGGTTTAAAACTACATAGACTGTGTTAGATCAGGGTTTAAAACTACATAGACTGTGTTAGATCAGGGTTTAAAACTACATAGACTGTGTTAGATCAGGGTTTAAAACTACATAGACTGTGTTAGATCAGGGTTTAAAACTACATAGACTGTGTTAGATCAGGGTTTAAAACTACATAGACTGTGTTCGATCAGGGTTTAAAACTACATAGACTGTGTTAGATCAGGGTTTAAAACTACATAGACTGTGTTAGATCAGGGTTTAAAACTACATAGACTGTGTTAGATCAGGGTTTAAAACTACATAGACTGTGTTAGATCAGGGTTTAAAACTACATAGACTGTGTTAGATCAGGGTTTAAAACTACATAGACTGTGTTAGATCAGGGTTTAAAACTACATAGACTGTGTTAGATCAGGGTTTAAAACTACATAGACTGTGTTAGATCAGGGTTTAAAACTACATAGACTGTGTTAGATCAGGGTTTAAAACTACATAGACTGTGTTAGATCAGGGTTTAAAACTACATAGACTGTGTTAGATCAGGGTTTAAAACTACATAGACTGTGTTAGATCAGGGTTTAAAACTACATAGACTGTGTTAGATCAGGGTTTAAAACTACATAGACTGTGTTAGATCAGGGTTTAAAACTACATAGACTGTGTTAGATCAGGGTTTAAAACTACATAGACTGTGTTAGATCAGGGTTTAAAACTACATAGACTGTGTTAGATCAGGGTTTAAAACTACATAGACTGTGTTAGATCAGGGTTTAAAAACTACATAGACTGTGTTAGATCAGGGTTTAAAACTACATAGACTGTGTTAGATCAGGGTTTAAAACTACATAGACTGTGTTAGATCAGGGTTTAAAACTACATAGACTGTGTTAGATCAGGGTTTAAAACTACATAGACTGTGTTAGATCAGGGTTTAAAACTACATAGACTGTGTTAGATCAGGGTTTAAAACTACATAGACTGTGTTAGATCAGGGTTTAAAACTACATAGACTGTGTTAGATCAGGGTATAAAACTACATAGACTGTGTTAGATCAGGGTTTAAAACTACATAGACTGTGTTAGATCAGGGTTTAAAACTACATAGACTGTGTTAGATCAGGGTTTAAAACTACATAGACTGTGTTAGATCAGGGTTTAAAACTACATAGACTGTGTTAGATCAGGGTTTAAAACTGTGTTAGATCAGGGTTTAAAACTACATAGACTGTGTTAGATCAGGGTTTAAAACTACATAGACTGTGTTAGATCAGGGTTTAAAACTACATAGACTGTGTTAGATCAGGGTATAAAACTACATAGACTGTGTTAGATCAGGGTTTAAAACTACATAGACTGTGTTAGTTTAAAATCAGGGTTTAAAACTACATAGACTGTGTTAGATCAGGGTTTAAAACTACATAGACTGTGTTAGATCAGGGTTTAAAACTACATAGACTGTGTTAGATCAGGGTTTAAAACTACATAGACTGTGTTAGATCAGGGTTTCGCAAACTCGGTCCTGCCCCCCTGGGTACACATTTAGTCCCCCCCCCCGGGTACACATTTTGTTCCCCCCCCGGGTACACATTTAGTTCCCCCCCGGGTACACATTTTGTCCCCCCTTGGTACACATTTTGTTCCCCCCCCCTGGGTACACATTTTGTCCCCCACCCCTCGGGTACACATTTTGTCCCCCACCCCTCGGGTACACATTTTGTTCCCCCTGGGTACACATTTTGTTCCCCCCCTGGGTACACATTTTGTCCCCCCACCCCTCGGGTACACATTTTGTTCCCCCCCCCCCCCTTGGTACACATTTTGTTCCCCCCTGGGTACACATTTTGTTCCCCCCACCCCCCTTGGTACACATTTTGTCCCCCGGGTACACATTTTGTTCCCCCCCCCCGGTACACATTTTGTTCCCCCCTGGTACACATTTTGTTTCCCCCTGGGTACACATTTTGTCCCCCCTTGGTACACATTTTGTTCCCCCGGTACACATTTTGTTTCCCCCCCCCGGTACATATTTTGCCCCCCCCCCCCGGGTACACATTTTGTCCCCCCCATCCCCCTTGGTACACATTTTGTTCCCCCTGGGTACACATTTTGTTCCCCCCTTGGTACACATTTTGTCCCGTCCCCCCCGGTACACATTTTGTCCCCCCCTAGCACTACACAGCTGATTGAAGTATCAGCGCTTGATGATGAGTTGACTATTTGAATCAACTGTTTCATGCTAAAGAACAAAATGTTCCCCCCCATGGGAGGCCCCAGGACCAAGTTCAGGAAACCCTGTGTTAGAGTGTCTGTGTGTGTCCCCTCACAGTCCTCGCCGTTCCATGAGATACTGTTTAATATATTTTTTAAGGTAATTTTGCTGTTGGCTTGGACCACCCATAAGTAGAATTATGCACACATTACTGTAAGTCGCGTTGGATAAAAGCGTCTGCTAAATGGCATATATTATATTATTATTATAACTGGAGATGGAATGGAGTTGCCATGTGATCATGTATAACACTGTACCTTGCTGTGTGGATGTTGCCTGTAGTCCATGGCTTCTGGTTGGGATATGCACGTACGGTCACTGTGGGGAAGATGAGGCCGGTGACTGCTGTTGTAAAACTCCTCAATGTTACGGGATGAATCCCTGAACATGTTCCAGTCTAGAGAAACGGTCCTGTAGCTTAGCATCCGTTTCATCGGACCGCTTCTGTATTTGAGCACATCACTGGTACTTCCTGTTTGGGTTTTTACTTATAAGCGGGAATCGTGAGGATGGAGATATGGTCAGATTTGCCCCAAAACAAGTGAAATATCAGAATAAATTAAAACACTAAATAGTAGAGAAATAGCAGAATTGGTCAGGAGCCCGTTAGACGGCTACTATCCACTGCAGCGCCATCTGGTGTGCCACAAAGGGAATAGACACCACAGGAGGCTGCTGTTGGGAGGACGGCTCTTAATAATGTCCGGAACGGAGCAAATGGAATGACATCAAACAACCTAGAAACCATGGAAACCTAGAAACCATGGAAACCACGTGTTTGATGTATTTGATAAACCATTCTACTGATTCCGCTCCAGTCATTTTACCACGAGTCTCGTCCTCCCAAAATTAAGGTGCCACCAACCTCCTGTGGTCGACACACTAGTGTAGTACAGTTTTTATCCCTGTTTGGGGATATTTATGAGGTTAGACTCATTTTCCATCTCTTACTATAGTCCTTGATCTAAATGAATTCCTTTTTGGGGATATTTATGAGGTTAGACTTCTTTTATCTCTGAGTCTGAACTGAATAGCTCTGACACAAAAGGCAGCCTAATCCCTATAGGCCCTGGTCATAAGAAGGGCACTATATAGGGAATAGGGTTCAGAGATATTCTCTGACTACCCTTAGCTCTCTGCCAGGTTCTGAAGGCCTTCTGAGACTTCCCATTGGTCAGAGAGGTCAAGGTGCTTCAGTCGATTGGTCTAGAGGACTGGACTTGGCGATAGTAACTGCCTCGTCTGTCTGTCTGTCTGTCTGTCTGTCTGTCTGTCTGTCTGTCTGTCTGTCTGTCTGTCTGTCTGTCTGTCTGTCTGTCTGTCTGTCTGTCTGTCTGTCTGTCTGTCTGTCTGTCTGTCTGTCTGTCTGTCTGTCTGTCTGTCTGTCTGTCTGTCTGTCTGTCTGTCTGTCTGTCTGTCTGTCTCTGTCTCTGTCTCTGTCTCTGTCTCTGTCTCTGTCTCTGTCTCTGTCTCTGTCTCTCTCTTCCTCTCTCTTCCCCTCTCTTCCCCTCTCTTCCCCTCTCTCCCCCTCTCTCTCTCTCTCTCTCTCTCTGCAGTCAGTCATTAAGGGCTGGATTCAAACCATTAAAATGAAAAGGCAATTTCAGAGAATTACAATCTCCACGAACGGTGGAACGTTGCCTTTAAATTTAAATTGAGCTATAAGGCGATACTTTGGCGATACTAAATCCAGCCTCATAGCATTGCGGTACCAGCTCTGTGTTAATTTGTGTGCATCTTAATGAATGTAGCCGAAAGCTGTTTCCTCTGCTTCACCAGAGAGCTCCTGAAGGTCAGGGCTTCACAGCAGACAGCAGACGTCAACAACATCGCTGGGATGCAAGACAATGGACCGTTCACACACACACACACTTGATATGCAGACACGCACGCACGCACGCACGCACGCACGCACGCACGCACGCACGCACGCACGCACGCACGCACGCACGCACGCACGCACGCACGCACGCACGCACGCACGCACGCACGCACGCACGCACGCACACACACACACACACACACACACACACACACACACACACACACACACACACACACACACACACACACACACACACACACACACACACACACACAGTATTATCAGGTTGTTTCCATAATGAAGATAACTTCACCAGTGCCTTGACCTCTTGGTATTTTCTAGGTGGTCTTGATCATTGGTTCTCATTCTGACAGCTTTACCATAAGAGACTTGTATTCTCACACTGATTGACATAAAGGTAGACTCAGCGAGATGACGCAGCACCGCAGATATTGAGATGAGCAAGATGCCAGACTTTACTCTCACACAGTCACACACAGTACCTATTTTTGATTTGGTTATTTCAACTTTATTTTACCAGGTAGAACAAGTTCTCATTTTCAACTGCTGTCACGACTTCTCCCGAAGTCGATGCCTCTCCTTGTTTGGGAGGTGCTCGGCGATCGACGTCACCAGTCTTCTAGCCATCATTGATCCATTTTTCATTTTCCATTGGTTTTTGTCTTGTCTTCCCACACACCTGTTTTCAATCCCATTCATTACCTGTTGTGTATTTAACCCTCTGTTTCCCCTCATGTCTTTGTCAGAGTTACACGTGGAATAAACAAACATACAGTCAATAATATGGTAGAAAAAGTATATATACAGTGCAAATGAGGTAAGATTAGGGAGGTAAGGCAATAAATAGGCCACGGTGGTGAAGTAATTACAATATACAATTAAACACCGGAGTGATTGATGTGCAGAAGATGAATGTGCAAAGATAATTGGGTGCAAAGAAAAGGAGCAAAATAAATAAATACAGTATGGGGATGAGGTAGTTGGATGGGCTGTTTACCAATGGGCTATGTACAGGTGTATCGATCTGTGAGCTGCTCTGACAGCTGGTGCTTAAAGCTAGTGAGGGATATATGAGTCTCCAGCTTCAGTGATTTTTGCAGTTTGTTCCAGTCTGGAAGGAAGGACTGGAAAGAAAGCCGGCCAAAGGAGGAATTGGCTTTGGGGGTGACTAGTGGCTTTGGGGGTGACTAGTGAGATATACCTGCTGGAGCATGTGCTACGGGTGGGGGCTGCTATGGTGACCAGTGAGCTGAGATAAGGTGGGGCATTACCTGGCAGAAACATGTAGATGACCTGGAGCCAGTGGGTTTGGTGACGAGTATGAAGTGAGGACCAGCCAACGAGAGTGTACAGGTCGCAATGGTGGGAAGTATTGGTGTATTGTCTTTGGTGGCACAACGGATGGCACTGTGATAGACTGTACCCAATTAGTTGATTAGAGTGTTGGAGGCTATTTTGTGAATGACATCGTCGAGGATCGGTAGGATGGTCAGTTTTACAAGGGTATGTTTGGCAGCATGAGTGAAGGATGCTTTGTTGCGAAATAGGAAACCAATTCTAGATTTAATTTTGGATTGGAGATGTTTAATGTGAGTCTGGAAGGAGAGTTTACAGTCTAACCAGACACCTAGAGCGTCTGCTAAATGACTTAAATGTAATGTAATGTAATGTAGTTGTCCACATATTCTAAGTCAGAACCGTCCAGAGTAGTGATGCTGGACAGGTGGGCAGGTGCGGGCAGCGATCGGTTGAAGAGCATGCATTTAGTTTTACTTGCATTTAAGAGCAGTTGGAGGCAACGGAAGGATAGTTGTATGGCATTGAAGTGCGTCTGGAGGTTAGTTAACACAGTGTCCAAAGAAGGGTCAGAAGTCTACAGAATGGTGTCGTCTGCGTAGAGGTGGATCAAAGAATCACCAGCAGCGAGAGCGACCTCATTGATGTATACAGAGAAGAGAGTCGGCCTGAGAATTTAACCCTGTGGCACCCCAATAGAGACTGCCAGAGGCCTAGACAAAATGCCCTCCGATTTGACACACTGAACTCTGTCAGAGAAGTAGTTGGTGAACCAGGCGAGGCAGTCATTTGAGAAACCAAGGGTATTGAGTCTGCCGATAAGAATATGGTGATTGACAGAGTCGAAAGCCTTGGCCAGTTTGATGAATACGGCTGCAGAGTAATGTCTCTTATCGATGGCGGTTATAATATCATTTAGGTCTTGGTTGAAAACAGTAGAGGTGTATTTGAAGGGCAAGTTGGTTAAGATGATATCTATGAGGGTGCCCGTGTTTATGGATTTGGAGTTGTACCTGGTAGGTTCATTGATAATTTGTGTGAGATTGAGGGCATCAAGCTTAAATTGTAGGATGGCCAGGGTGTTAAGCATGCCCCAGTTTAGGTCACCTAATAGTATGAGCTCTGAAGATAGATGGGGGACAATCAATTCACATATGGTGTCCAGGGCACAGCTGGGGGCTGAGGGGGGTCTATAACAAGCGGCAGTGAGAGACTTGTTTCTGGAAACGTGGATTTAAAAAAAAGTTAGAGCTCAAATTGTTTGGGCACAGACCTGGATAGTATGACAGAACTCTGCAGGCTATCTCTGCAGTAGATTGCAACTCCGCCCCCTTTGGTAGTTCTACCTTAGCGGAAAATGTTATATTTAGGGATGGAAATGTCAGGGTTTTTGGTGGTCTTCCTAAGCCAGGATTCAGACACAGCTGGAACATCTGGGTTGGCAGAGTGTGCTAAAGCAGGGTTATAATCTCCACCCGGCACAGCCAGAAGAGGACTGGCCACCCCACATAGCCTGGTTCCTCTCTAGGTTTCTTCCTAGGTTTTGGCCTTTCTTGGGAGTTTTTCCTAGCCACCGTGATTCTACACCTGCATTGCTTGCTGTTTGGGGTTTTAGGTTGGGTTTCTGTACAGCACTTTGAGATATCAGCTGATGTACGAAGGTCTATATAAATACATTTGATTTGATTTGAATAAAACAAATTTAGGGAGGAGGCTTCTAATGTTAACATGCATGAAACCAAGGCTTTTACGGTTACAGAAGTCAACAAATGAGAGCACCTGGGGAATGAGAGTGGAGCTAGGTGCTGCAGGGACTGGATTAACCTCTACGTCACCAGAGGAACAGAGGAGGAATAGGATAAGGGTACGGGCTAAAGGCTATAAAAACTGGTCGTCTAGTACGTTCGGAACAGAGAGCAAAAGGAGCAGGTTTCTGGGCGAGGAAGAATAGATTCAAGGCATAATGTACAGACAGAGGTATGATAGGATGTGAATACAGTGCAGGTTAACCTAGACATTGAGTGATGAAGAGAGAGATATTGTCTCTATGAAACTTTTAAACCAGGTGATGTCATCGCGTATGTGACCGGATTTGCTTCTCCCTGTTACAGCCTGGTAGCCAGGACACTGAAACAACAGAGGACTTGAGCATCACCCTGTTACAGCCTGGTAGCCAGGACACTGAAACAACAGAGGAGTTGAGCATCACCCTGTTACAGCCTGGTAGACAGGACACCGAAACAACAGAGGAGTTGAGCATCACCCTGTTACAGCCTGGTAGCCAGGACACCGAAACAACAGAGGAGTTGAGCATCACCCTGTTACAGCCTGGTAGCCAGGACACCGAAACAACAGAGGAGTTGAGCATCACCCTGATACAGCCTGGTAGCCAGGACACCAAAACAACAGAGGAGTTGAGCATCACCCTGTTACAGCCTGGTAACCAGGACACCGAAACAACAGAAGGAGTTGAGCATCACCCTGTTACAGCCTGGTAGCCAGGACACCGAAACAACAGAGGAGTTGAGCATCACGTTGTTACAGCCTGGTAGACAGGGCACCGAAACAACAGAGGAGTTGAGCATCACCCTGTTACAGCCTGGTAGCCAGGACACCGAAACAACAGAGGAGTTGAGCATCACCCTGTTACAGCCTGGTAGCCAGGACACCGAAACAACAGAGGAGTTGAGCATCACCCTGTTACAGCCTGGTAACCAGGACACCAAAACAACAGAGGAGTTGAGCATCACCCTGTTACAGCCTGGTAGCCAGGACACCGAAACAACAGAGGAGTTGAGCATCACCCTGTTACAGCCTGGTAACCAGGACACCGAAACAACAGAGGAGTTGAGCATCACCCTGTTACAGCCTGGTAGCCAGGACACCGAAACAACAGAGGAGTTGAGCATCACCCTGTTACAGCCTGGTAGCCAGGACACCAAAACAACAGAGGAGTTGAGCATCACCCTGTTACAGCCTGGTAGCCAGGACACCGAAACAACAGAGGAGTTGAGCATCACCCTGTTACAGCCTGGTAACCAGGACACCAAAACAACAGAGGAGTTGAGCATCACCCTGTTACAGCCTGGTAGCCAGGACACCGAAACAACAGAGGAGTTGAGCATCACCCTGTTACAGCCTGGTAACCAGGACACCGAAACAACAGAGGAGTTGAGCATCACCCTGTTACAGCCTGGTAGCCAGGACACCGAAACAACAGAGGAGTTGAGCATCACCATGTCACAGCCTGGTAACTAGGACACCGAAACAACAGAAGGAGTTGAGCATCACGTTGTCACAGCTAAAAGGAATACACTGTATACTCTAGCTAATAGGGGGCCATTTTGGCCTCAGATGAGGTTTTTGACTGTTTTTTTATCACCTCTACAAAGACAGAGAGTCAGCCAAGATGTTATAAAGTATCCCTCATTCTCTAAATCCCTGCACCACCGTCCCTCCTACAGATCAATACAATTTTTATTCCGGGGGGGGGGGGGGACTTGAATGGAAGACACTAAATCATCTTATATAATGTCACAATCAATACAAAGCAATACAGGCTAACTGTTCCAGGTAGTGTACTGTATACATTCCACTATATTCAGTCCATTTCACCGCTGTAGGATGTGAGACATCATGTGGATAAAGGCTCCTCAGGTCTCACCACATCCTTTTTGTAAACAAACATTTTTTTTTGCTCATTTTGACTTAACCTGACTAATTTACAAGTCTGACTCTGAAATCAAACGTTTTAGAGAAAAAAACGTACATTTCTGCCTCTAATTCTGAACCAGACATTTAAATAATGTCTTATCGACGTTAAAGAATATACATATTATATTGTTCTCTAGAGGTGTTCGACTGTGAGAAACACTGGAACAAACAAACCAACGGGTGTCTTTTTTAAATGTGTCAACTGACAACAAGGAGGGACAGTCGCCACGGTCGGGCTTTATTGAACAGCTCTCTCATCTTGGCTTTACACTATTCTAGATCTTTCTGAAGACGTATGTGTGGATCCTAACTTCCACTGAGGCAAAGTGTCTCATTTAAAGTGTCATCTGACCACAGGCGGAACGCTGACCGACACGAACCCTGGTCTGTTACCACAGCAACATGACACTAACCCTGGTCTGTTCCCACAGCAACACAACACTAACCCTGGTCTGTTCCCACAGCAACATGACACTAACCCTGGTCTGTTCCCACAGCAACACGACACTAACCCTGGTCTGTTCCCACAGCAACACAACACTAACCCTGGTCTGTTCCCACAGCAACATGACACTAACCCTGGTCTGTTCCCACAGCAACATAACACTAACCCTGGTCTGTTCCCACAGCAACATGACACTAACCCTGGTCTGTTCCCACAGCAACACAACACTAACCCTGGTCTGTTCCCACAGCAACACAACACTAACCCTAGTCTGTTCCCACAGCAACACGACACTGACCCTGGTCTGTTCCCACAGCAACACGACACTAACCCTGGTCTGTTCCCACAGCAACACCACACTAACCCTGGTCTGTTCCCACAGCAACACCACACTAACCCTGGTCTGTTCCCACAGCAACACTACACTAACCCTGGTCTGTTCCCACAGCAACACCACACTAACCCTGGTCTGTTCCCACAGCAACACGACACTAACCCTGGTCTGTTCCCACAGCAACACCACACTAACCCTGGTCTGTTCCCACAGCAACATGACACTAACCCTGGTCTGTTCCCACAGCAACACTACACTAACCCTGGTCTGTTCCCACAGCAACATGACACTAACCCTGGTCTGTTCCCACAGCAACACGACACTGACCCTGGTCTGTTCCCACAGCAACATGACACTAACCCTGGTCTGTTCCCACAGCAACACGACACTAACCCTGGTCTGTTCCCACAGCAACACGACACTAACCCTGGTCTGTTCCCACAGCAACACCCCACTAACCCTGGTCTGTTCCCACAGCAACACTACACTAACCCTGGTCTGTTCCCACAGCAACACGACACTGACCCTGGTCTGTTCCCACAGCAACACGACACTAACCCTGGTCTGTTCCCACAGCAACACCACACTAACCCTGGTCTGTTCCCACAGCAACACAACACTAACCCTGGTCTGTTCCCACAGCAACACAACATCATATACCATAATAAAACACTAACCCTGGTCTGTTCCCACAGCAACACAACATCATATACCATAATAAAACACTAACCCTGGTCTGTTCCCACAGCTCACAACACTAACCCTGGTCTGTTCCCACAGCAACACAACACTAACCCTGGTCTGTTGCCACAGCAACTCAACACTGACCCTGGTCTGTTCCCATAGCAACACAACACTAACCCTGGTCTGTTCCCACAGCAACACAACACTAACCCTGGTCTGTTCCCACAGCAACACGACACTAACCCTGGTCTGTTCCCACAGCAACACAACATCATATACCATAATAAAACACTAACCCTGGTCTGTTCCCACAGCAACACAACACTAACCCTGGTCTGTTCCCACAGCAACACAACACTAACCCGGGTCTATTCCCATAGCAACACAACACTAACCCTGGTCTGTTCCCACAGCAACACAACACTAACCCTGGTCTGTTCCCACAGCAACACAATATACGATATAAAAATATATATAACAATATACGATAATAAAACACTACACGGTAATAAGAGTAAGCTTTTACTTTGAATTACTAAGTGGTGTTTTTATCTGCCTCAGATGCACTGACTGTAAGTCACTCTGGAATAGAGCGTCTGCTGAATGACCTACATAAAAACAAATGGAGAGTTTCCCTAATACTGCTTTTACCAGAGACATTTCTGAACACCTACAGAGAGGAATGTTCATTTTGGCTGCAAGTCTTCCCATGTTGAGTGACACTCGGTCTACTACCCTTTCTGAAAACATGGCATAGCATCATCGAAGAGGCTCAACCTTCAACCACTACTAAAGGACACCAATAATGAGAAGAGACTTGCTTGGGTCAAGAAACACGAGAAATGGACATTCGTCTGGTAGAAATCTGTCCTTCGGTCTGATGAGTTCAAATTTGAGATTTTTTGGTTCCAACCTCCGTATCTTTGTGAGATGCAGAGTAGGTGAACGGGTGATCTCTGCATGTGTGGTTTCCACCGTGAAGCATGGAGGAGGAGGTCTTCCTATTATTCTACAATGTAGAAACAGTAAATGTTCGTCTGAAGAAGAGGACCAAAGCGCTGCGTGGTTCGTGTTCATGATTATTTATTCAAACTGAACACTGAGACAAAATAACAAAGTGGAACAAAACGAAACAGTTCCGTCTGGTGCATAAACACAAAACAGAAAACAACGACCCACAAACCCAGGTGGGGGAAAAAGCTGCCGAAGTCTGGTTCCCAATCAGAGACAATGATAGACAGCTGCTTCTGATTGAGAACCACACCCAGTCAAACACAAAGAAATAGAAAACATAGAAATAAAGAAACTAGAATGCCCACCCTAGCCACACCCTAACCAAATTAGAGAATAAAAGCCTCTCTGTAGCCAGGGCGTGACAGATGGTTTGGGATGAGTTGGAACGCAGAGTGAAGGAAAAGCAGCCAACAAGTGCTCAGCATATGTGGGAACTCCTTCAAGACTGTTGGAACAACATTCCTCATTAAGCTGGTTAAGAGAATGCCAAGAGTGTGCAAAGCTGTCAACAAGTCAAAGGGTGGCTACTTTGAAGAATCTAAAATATATTTAGATTTGTTTAACACTTTTTTTTATTACTGCATGATTCCATATGTGCTATTTCATAGTTTTGATGACTTCAAATAAATAAATAGTTTTAAAAAATAAAGAAAAACCCTTGAAGGTGTGTCAAACTTTATGTAAATGTATTATTATTATTTTTAATACATTAAAAAAATCAAATAATTTTACAACCAGTTTTTGCTTTGTCATTATGGGGTGTTGTGATGTCATTATGGGGTGTTGTGATGTCATTATGGGGTGTTGTGATGTCATTATGGGGTATTGTGATGTCATTATGGGGTGTTGTGATGTCATTATGGGGTGTTGTGATGTCATTATGGGGTATTATGATGTCATTATGGGGTGTTGTGATGTCATTATGGGGTGTTGTGATGTCATTATGGGGTGTTGTGATGTCATTATGGGGTGTTGTGATGTCAGTATGGGGTGTTGTGATGTCATTATGGGGTATTATGATGTCATTATGGGGTGTTGTGATGTCATTATGGGGTGTTGTGATGTCATTATGGGGTATTATGATGTCATTATGGGGTGTTGTGATGTCATTATGGGGTGTTGTGATGTCATTATGGGGTGTTGTGATGTCATTATGGGGTGTTGTGATGTCATTATGGGGTATTGTGATGTCATTATGGGGTGTTGTGATGTCATTATGGGGTGTTGTGATGTCATTATGGGGTGTTGTGATGTCATTATGGGGTGTTGTGATGTCATTATGGGGTGTTGTGATGTCATTATGGGGTATTGTGATGTCATTATGGGGTGTTGTGATGTCATTATGGGGTATTATGATGTCATTATGGGGTGTTGTGATGTCATTATGGGGTATTATGATGTCATTATGGGGTGTTGTGATGTCATTATGGGGTGTTGTGATGTCATTATGGGGTGTTGTGATGTCATTATGAAGTATTGTGTGTAGATTGATAAGGGGAGAAAAACGTATTTAATCCATTTTAAAATAAGGCTGTAATGTAAGAAAATGTGGGGAAAGTCAAGGGGTCTGAATACTTTCCGAATGCACTGTATGAGAGAGAGAGAGTGTGTGTGTGTGTGTGTGTGTGTGTGTGTGTGTGTGTGTGTGTGTGTGTGTGTGTGTGTGTGTGTGTGTGTGTGTGTGTGTGTGTGTGTGTGTGTGTGTGTGTGTGTGTGTGTGTGTGTGTGCTTGCATCATTGAGCATTTGCAGTTGTGTAAAGTACTTAAGTAAAAATACTTTAAAGTACTACTTAAGTCCATTTTTTGGGGTATCTGTACTTTACGATTTATATTTTTGGCAACTTTTACTTTTACTTGACCTCCTAAAGAAAATAACTTTTCAATCAATAAAATAAATACCAACTCCCCTCCGTGCCTCTGACACCCAAAAGCACTCCTTACATTTTCCTCTGACACCCAAAAGCACTCCTTACATTTTCCCCTGACACCCAAAAGCACTCCTTACATTTTCCCCTGACACCCAAAAGCACTCCTTACATTTTCCCCTGACACCCAAAAGCACTCCTTACATTTTGACAGGAAAATTGTCCAATTTACACACTTGTCAAGAGAACATCCCTGGTCCATCCCTACTGCCTCTGATCTGGAGGACTCACTAAACAGAGAACATCCCTGGTCCATCCCTACTGCCTCTGATCTGGAGGAATCACTAAACAGAGAACATCCCTGGTCCATCCCTACTGCCTCTGATCTGGAGGAATCACTAAACAGAGAACATCCCTGGTCCATCCCTACTGCCTCTGATCTGGAGGAATCACTAAACAGAGAACATCCCTGGTCCATCCCTACTGCCTCTGATCTGGAGGAATCACTAAACAGAGAACATCCCTGGTCCATCCCTACTGCCTCTGATCTGGAGGAATCACTAAACAGAGAATATCCCTGGTCCATCCCTACTGCCTCTGATCTGGAGGACTCACTAAACAGAGAACATCCCTGGTCCATCCCTACTGCCTCTGATCTGGAGGACTCACTAAACAGAGAACATCCCTGGTCCATCCCTACTGCCTCTGATCTGGAGGAATCACTAAACAGAGAACATCCCTGGTCCATCCCTACTGCCTCTGATCTGGAGGAATCACTAAACAGAGAACATCCCTGGTCCATCCCTACTGCCTCTGATCTGGAGGAATCACTAAACAGAGAACATCCCTGGTCCATCCCTACTGCCTCTGATCTGGAGGAATCACTAAACAGAGAACATCCCTGGTCCATCCCTACTGCCTCTGATCTGGAGGACTCACTAAACAGAGAACATCCCTGGTCCATCCCTACTGCCTCTGATCTGGAGGAATCACTAAACAGAGAACATCCCTGGTCCATCCCTACTGCCTCTGATCTGGAGGAATCACTAAACAGAGAATATCCCTGGTCCATCCCTACTGCCTCTGATCTGGAGGACTCACTAAACAGAGAACATCCCTGGTCCATCCCTACTGCCTCTGATCTGGAGGACTCACTAAACAGAGAACATCCCTGGTCCATCCCTACTGCCTCTGATCTGGAGGAATCACTAAACAGAGAATATCCCTGGTCCATCCCTACTGCCTCTGATCTGGAGGACTCACTAAACAGAGAACATCCCTGGTCCATCCCTACTGCCTCTGATCTGGAGGACTCACTAAACAGAGAACATCCCTGGTCCATCCCTACTGCCTCTGATCTGGAGGAATCACTAAACAGAGAACATCCCTGGTCCATCCCTACTGCCTCTGATCTGGAGGAATCACTAAACAGAGAACATCCCTGGTCCATCCCTACTGCCTCTGATCTGGTGGACTCACTAAACACAAATGCTTTTTTTATAAATTATGTCTGAGTGTTGGAGTGTCTGAGTGTTGGAGTGTCTGAGTGTTGGAGTGTCTGAGTGTTGGAGTGTCTGAGTGTTGGAGTGTCTGAGTGTTGGAGTGTCTGAGTGTTGGAGTGTCTGAGTGTTGGAGTGTCTGAGTGTTGGAGTGTCTGAGTGTTGGAGTGTCTGAGTGTTGGAGTGTCTGAGTGTTGGAGTGTCTGAGTGTTGGAGTGTCTGAGTGTCGGAGTGTTGGAGTGTCTGAGTGTCTGAGTGTTGGAGTGTCTGAGTGTTGGAGTGTCTGAGTGTTGGAGTGTCTGAGTGTTGGAGTGTCTGAGTGTTGGAGTGTCTGAGTGTTGGAGTGTCTGAGTGTTGGAGTGTCTGAGTGTTGGAGTGTCTGAGTGTTGGAGTGTCTGAGTGTTGGAGTGTCTGAGTGTTGGAGTGCTCCCCAACTTTTACTTGAGTCATTTTCTATTAAGGTATCTTCACTTTTACTCAAGTATGACAATTGAATACTTTTTCCACGACTGAGCCTTTGTCTGTTCGTATGATTGTGTGTACATGGTTGCATATGTGTGTGTGTGACTCTGTGTCTTCATGTGTTTACGTGTTTCAATGTGTGTGTCAGGCAGGAAGAGAGAGGCCTCAGAAAATCAAATATCCAGCGTATTCCCTGGAGCAGCAGTCAGGGCAGTGGTTGGTTGAGCCTGCTCTGTGTGAGAGAGACCAATATCCCACTGGGTAATGGGATTGAGGCTCTGAAGATTGTGTGTGGACAGGTCAACTTCCCTCTGTGCCGTGTGTGCGTGCTAGACAGACCAGCCTGCAGGCCTTCTATTGTATCAATCAGACCAGCCTGTTAGCCTTCTATGGTATCACCTCAGCCAGACCAGCCTGCTAGCCTTCTATTGGATCAGCCAGACCAGCCTGCTAACCTACTGTATCAGACAGACCAGCCTGCTAGCCTTCTATTGGATCAGCCAGACCAGCCTGCTAACCTACTGTATCAGACAGACCAGCCTGCTAGCCTTCTATTGGATCAGCCAGACCAGCCTGCTAACCTACTGTATCACACAGACCAGCCTGCTAGCCTTCTATTGTATCACCTCATTCAAACCAGCCTGCTAGCCTTCTATTGTATCAGCCAGACCAGCCTGCTAGCCTTCTATTGTATCAGCCAGACCAGCCTGCTAGCCTTCTATTGTATCAGCCAGACCAGCCTGCTAGCCTTTTATGGTATCACCTCATTCAAACCAGCCTGCTAGCCTTCTATTGGATCAGCTAGACCAGCCTGCTAGCCTTCTATTGTATCAGCCAGATCTGTTAGCCTTCTATGGTATCACCTCATTCAAACCAGCCTGCTAGCCTTCTATTGGATCAGCTAGACCAGCCTGCTAGCCTTCTATTGGATCAGCCAGATCTGTTAGCCTTCTATGGTATCACCTCATTCAAACCAGCCTGCTAGCCTTCTATTGTATCAGCCAGATCTGTTAGCCTTTTATGGTATCACCTCATTCAAACCAGCCTGCTAGCCTTCTATTGGATCAGCTAGACCAGCCTGCTAGCCTTCTATTGTATCAGCCAGATCTGTTAGCCTTCTATGGTATCACCTCATTCAAACCAGCCTGCTAGCCTTCTATGGTATCACCTCATTCAAACCAGCCTGCTAGCCTTCTACTGTATCAGCTAGACCAGCCTGCTAGCCTTCTATTGGATCAGCTAGACCAGCCTGACCAGCCTGCTAGCCTTCTATGGTATCACCTCATTCAAACCAGCCTGCTAGCCTTCTATTGTATCAGCTAGACTAGCCTGCTAGCCTTCTATTGGATCAGCTAGACCAGCCTGCTAGCCTTCTATTGTATCAGCTAGACCAGCCTGCTAGCCTTCTATTGGATCAGCTAGACCAGCCTGCTAGCCTTCTATTGGATCAGCTAGACCAGCCTGCTAGCCTTCTATTGGATCAGCTAGACCAGCCTGACCATCAGCCTTCTATGGACCAGCCTGCTAGCCTTCTATTGGATCAGCTAGACCAGCCTGCTGGATCAGCCTTCTATTGTATCAGCTAGACCAGCCTGCTAGCCTTCTATTGTATCAGCTAGACCAGCCTGCTAGCCTTCTATTGGATCAGCTAGACCAGCCTGCTAGCCTTCTATTGGATCAGCTAGACCAGCCTGCTAGCCTTCTATTGTATCAGCCAGATCTGTTAGCCTTCTATGGTATCACCTCATTCAAACCAGCCTGCTAGCCTTCTATTGTATGAGCTAGACCAGCCTGCTAACCTTCTATTGGATCAGCTAGACCAGCCTGACCAGCCTGCTAGCCTTCTATGGTATCACCTCATTCAAACCAGCCTGCTAGCCTTCTATTGTATCAGCTAGACCAGCCTGACCAGCCTGCTAGCCTTCTATTGTATCAGCTAGACCAGCCTGACCAGCCTGCTAGCCTTCTATTGTATCAGCTAGACCGGCCTGACCAGCCTGCTAGCCTAACCAGCGATCTGGTTAGCAAGCTGCCCAGCAGTTCTGGTTTGTATGGTAGCAACCAAGTCAAGAAGTATTATGTAGAGTTAGGGGTTCAGCCAAACTCTTTATCTTTTGTAAAGGTAGCAACAGCCAACATAGTCAGTACACTGGCAGAGTTTAAATGCTCCAAAGCCACAGGCCTGGATACTATTCCTGCAAGGTTTCTAATAGATTCTGCGGAGCAAATTGGCCCTTGTATTACGCATATCATTAATCTCTCTCTCTTGAACAAGGTACCTTTCCCATGGACATGAAACAAGCTGAAGTTATACCTCTGTGTAAGAAGGGGATAAAGTCTGACCCTGGGAGTTACAGGCCTGTATCTATCCTCTGTGTAAGAAGGGGATAAAGTCTGACCCTGGGAGTTGTAGTCCTGTATCTATCCTCTGTGTAAGAAGGGGATAAAGTCTGACCCTGGGAGTTGTAGTCCTGTATCTATCCTCTGTGTAAGAAGGGGATAAAGTCTGACCCTGGGAGTTACAGGCCTGTATCTATCCTCTGTGTAAGAAGGGGATAAAGTCTGACCCTTGGAGTTGTAGTCCTGTATCTATCCTCTGTGTAAGAAGGGGATAAAGTCTGACCCTGGGAGTTACAGGGATAAGAAGGGGATAAAGTCTGACCCTGGGAGTTGTAGTCCTGTATCTATCCTCTGTGTAAGAAGGGGATAAAGTCTGACCCTGGGAGTTACAGGCCTGTATCTATCCTCTGTGTAAGAAGGGGATAAAGTCTGACCCTGGGAGTTGTAGTCCTGTATCTATCCTCTGTGTAAGAAGGGGATAAAGTCTGACCCTGGGAGTTGTAGTCCTGTATCTATCCTCTGTGTAAGAAGGGGATAATGTCTGACCCTGGGAGTTACAGGCCTGTATCTATCCTCTGTATAAGAAGGGGATAAAGTCTGACCCTGGGAGTTACAGGCCTGTATCTATCCTCTGTGTAAGAAGGGGATAAAGTCTGACCCTGGGAGTTGTAGTCCTGTATCTATCATCTGTGTAAGAAGGGGATAAAGTCTGACCCTGGGAGTTGTAGTCCTGTATCTATCCTCTGTGTAAGAAGGGGATAAAGTCTGACCCTGGGAGTTGTAGTCCTGTATCTATCCTCTGTGTAAGAAGGGGATAAAGTCTGACCCTGGGAGTTGTAGGCCTGTATCTATCCTCTGTGTAAGAAGGGGATAAAGTCTGACCCTGGGAGTTGTAGTCCTGTATCTATCCTCTGTGTAAGAAGGGGATAATGTCTGACCCTGGGAGTTACAGGCCTGTATCTATCCTCTGTATAAGAAGGGGATAAAGTCTGACCCTGGGAGTTACAGGCCTGTATCTATCCTCTGTGTAAGAAGGGGATAAAGTCTGACCCTGGGAGTTGTAGTCCTGTATCTATCATCTGTGTAAGAAGGGGATAAAGTCTGACCCTGGGAGTTGTAGTCCTGTATCTATCCTCTGTGTAAGAAGGGGATAAAGTCTGACCCTGGGAGTTGTAGTCCTGTATCTATCCTCTGTGTAAGAAGGGGATAAAGTCTGACCCTGGGAGTTGTAGGCCTGTATCTATCCTCTGTGTAAGAAGGGGATAAAGTCTGACCCTGGGAGTTGTAGTCCTGTATCTATCCTCTGTGTATCATCAAAGATCATGGATAGAGTTCTACACAAACAAATGTATGAAATTGTTAACAAACAGGGTCTCATGTATGATTTTCAGTCGGGTTTTAGAAAACAATCTCCACTGATTCATGTCTACTTTACTTGACTGACTTCATCAGGAAAGAGATTGATGAGGGAAATCTCTGTGGAATGGTACTGCTGGACCTACAGAAGGCCTTTGATACAGTCAACCACTTGGTTCCTAATCTCCAAACTGGGGTTGGGGTTAAGCAGGATCCCTCTAGGCTGGGTAAAGTCCTATTTATCAGGAAGGGAGCAAGTAGGAGAGGTTAATGGTTCACTGTCTCAGGCAAAACCAATTAGTTGTGGTGTTCCGCATGGGAGCGTGCTTGGGCCTCTGCTGTTTTTTTATTGTATATTGTAACGATATGAAAGATGCTTGTACTTGCCGTCTTTTTCTTTATGCGGATGACTGTACACTTCTGGTGTCTCACAACAGTAAAACTGTGTTGGAGAGCATACTTAGCACAGAGCTGACTAACATTAGCAAATGGCTTGGAGATAACAAGCTATCTCTGCACTTAGGGATCCAGACCTATATTTTGAGTAGGTCCTCTGAAATCAGTGTCAATTGCTGACTACTAAAACCTCTGTTAGTTACCTGGGATGTATCCTTGATGAAGCTTGGGAGGTGTGAGCATGACCAATAAGGTGCTAGGGAAGGTTAATGCCAGGACTACGTTTTTGACTAGAAAATCCAAGCTGCTTGATACGGACTCAATGAAAGTGCTAGCTACTTCCCTCATTCAATGCCATTTTGACTATGCTAGTACTTCCTGGTTTGGGGGCTTATCTAAACGAATGAAGGGGAAGCTCCAGCTAACCCAGAATAAGCTGATCAGGGTCCTCCCGTCTCCCCTCACTTCCGTCTCCCCTCCTCTCGTCTCCCCTCACTTCCGTCTCCCCTCCTCTCGTCTCCCCTCACTCCTGTCTCCCCTTCTCTCGTCTGCTCTCCCTCTTCTACCCTCCTCTCGTCCCCCTCTCCCTCGTAGTCTCCCCTCTCCCTCGTCGTCTCCCCTCCCCCATCTCTCCTCTCCCCTCTTCTCCCCCCGTGTCTCTCCATCCTCTTGTCTCCCTCACTCCCGTCTCCCTCTTCTCCCCTCTTGTCTCTTCTCCCTCTTCTCCCCTCTTCTCCCCTCCTCTCGTCTCCTCTCCCTCTTCTCGTCTCCTCTCGTCTCCTCTCCCTCTTCTACCCTCCTCTCGTCTCCCCTCTCCCTCTTCGTCTCCCCTCCCCTGTCTCTCCTCTCCCCTCTTCTCCCCCCGTGTCTCTCCATCCTCTTGTCTCCCTCACTCCTGTCTCCCCTCTTCTCCCCTCCTCTTGTCTCCTCTCCCTCTTCTCCCCTCCTCTCGTCTCCTCTCCCTCTTCTACCCTCCTCTCGTCCCCCCTCTCCCTCTTCGTCTCCCCTACCCCGTCTCTCCTCTCCCCTCTTCTCCCCCCTTGTCTCACCATCCTCTCGTCTCCCTCACTCCCGTCTCCCCTCTTCTCCCCTCCTCTCGTCTCCTTTCCCTCGTCGTCTCCCCTCCCCCATCTCTCCTCTCCCTCGTCGTCTCCCCCTTTCTTCACGGCTTTAGTAGTAATGATTTCTCCTGGTTATTGGGTATAAGGTTTGTCATGCTCGTGTAATTCTGTTTGTATACATGACTGTTTGTCTAACTTTCTTCACTGCTTTAGTAGTAATGATTTCTCCTGGTTATTGGGTATAAGGTTTGTCATGCTCGTGTAATTCTGTTTGTATATACAAGCTTTGGCTTCCAGTCCTTTAGGAGTAAAGATGCACAGCTGACAGAAGCGTACAGAGATTCATCTCAATCAGTCGCTCCAGAAATTGATCAGGGAGTCACTGTACTGTCATGCAGGTCTGCTGCTATAACTCTCTTGATTGGATCAGTACCATTCTGATTCTAAATCTATGTCCATGTAACGTTCGTCGTTGGGAGAAAGAGAGGAGGACCAAGGTGCAGCGTGGGTAAGTATTCATTATCTCTTTTAATGAAAAACGAATACTCCAACAAAACACGAGAACGAACCGAAAACAGTCCGGAACGGTGAAATACAAACACAGAACAGAAAATAAACACCCCACCAAACACAGGTGGGAAAAGGCTACCTAAGTATGATTCTCCATCAGAGACAACTAACGACACCTGCCTCTGATTGAGAACCATACCAGGCCAAACACAGAACAGAAAATAAACACCCCACCAAACACAGGTGGGAAAAGGCTACCTAAGTATGGTTCTCCATCAGAGACAACTAACGACACCTGCCTCTGATTGAGAACCATACCAGGCCAAACACAGAACAGAAAATAAACACCCCAGCAAACACAGGTGGGAAAAGGCTACCTAAGTATGGTTCTCCATCAGAGACAACTAACGACACCTGCCTCTGATTGAGAACCATACCAGGCCAAACACAGAACAGAAAATAAACACCCCACCAAACACAGGTGGGAAAAGGCTACCTAAGTATGGTTCTCCATCAGAGACAACTAACGACACCTGCCTCTGATTGAGAACCATACCAGGCCAAACACAGAACAGAAAATAAACACCCCACCAAACACAGGTGGGAAAAGGCTGCCTAAGTATGGTTCTCCATCAGAGACAACGAACGACACCTGCCTCTGATTGAGAACCATACCAGGCCAAACACAGAACAGAAAATAAACACCCCACCAAACACAGGTGGGAAAAGGCTACCTAAGTATGGTTCTCCATCAGAGACAACTAACGACACCTGCCTCTGATTGAGAACCATACCAGGCCAAACACAGAACAGAAAATAAACACCCCACCAAACACAGGTGGGAAAAGGCTACCTAAGTATGGTTCTCCATCAGAGACAACGAACGACACCTGCCTCTGATTGAGAACCATACCAGGCCAAACGCAGAACAGAAAATAAACACCCCACCAAACACAGGTGGGAAAAGGCTACCTAAGTATGATTCTCAATCAGAGACAACGAACGACACCTGCCTCTGATTGAGAACCATACCAGGCCAAACGCAGAACACAACATAGAAAATGGAACATAGACAAACCCACCCAACTCACGCCCTGACCATACTTAAAACAAAGACATAATAAATAAATAATAAAAGAACTAAGGTCAGAACGTGACAGTCCATTGAAGAGGTGTCTATGTTGGAGAGGGTTTAACCATGTAGTTTACATTTTGCTCATTTAGTTAAGTTGAAATCCCAGTTTGCTTTGTCCCTCCCATTCTGTTATTTGATTTGACAGGGAGGAGGAGTACAGCTCCCTGCCTACCTTGCACTCTGCAACCTTTCAAGAGCACCAACATTTTGCCAAATGTCAGGTATCTAAGGCTTCAATACAATGCATTAGCCTTCGCCAACTAACCCTGAGGAGGAGAGTTGTCAGGAATCAGGCAGGCCTGAAGGTTTACAGCCTGTAGCTAGCTTAGCAGTATCTACAGAGACCATCCTGTAGCTAGTCTAGCAGTATCTACAGAGACCATCCTGTAGCTAGCCTAGCAGTATCTACAGATACCATCCTGTAGCTAGTCTATCAGTATCTGCAGAGACCATCCTGTAGCTAGCCTAGCAGTATCTACAGACACCATCCTGTAGCTAGTCTATCAGTATCTACAGAGACCATCCTGTAGCTAGCCTAGCAGTATCTACAGAGACCATCCTGTAGCTAGCCTAGCAGTATCTACAGAGACCATCCTGTAGCTAGCCTAGCAGTATCTACAAAGACCATCCTGTAGCTAGTCTATCAGTATCTACAGATACCATCCTGTAGCTAGCCTAGCAGTATCCACAGAAACCATCTTGTAGCTAGCCTAGCAGTATCCACAGATACCATCCTGTAGCTAGTCTAGCAGTATCAACAGATACCATCCTGTAGCTAGCCTAGAAGTATCCACAGAGACCATCCTGTAGCTAGTCTAGCAGTATCTACAGAGACAATCCTGTAGCTAGCCTAGCAGTATCTACAGAGACCATCCTGTAGATAGTCTAGCAGAATCTACAGATAACATCCTGTAGCTAGCCTAGCAGTGTCCACAGAGACCATCCTGCAGCTAGCCTAGCAGTATCCACAGAGACCATCCTGTAGCTAGCCTAGAAGTATCCACAGAGACCATCCTGTAGCTAGTCTAGCAGTATCTACAGAGACCATCCTGTAGCTAGCCTAGCAGTATCTACAGAGACCATCCTGTAGCTAGCCTAGCAGTATTCATAGAGACCATCCTGTAGTTAGCCTAGCAGTATCCACAGATACCATCCTGTAGCTAGCCTAGCAGTATCTACAGAGACCATCCTGTAGCTAGCCTAGCAGTATCTACAGAGACCATCCTGTAGATAGTCTAGCAGTATCTACAGATACCATCCTGTAGCTAGCCTAGCAGTATCCACAGATACCATCCTGTAGCTAGCCTAGCAGTATCCACAGATACCATCCTGTAGCTAGCCTAGCAGTATCCACAGAGACCATCCTGTAGATAGTCTAGCAGTATCTACAGAGACCATCCTGTAGCTAGCCTAGCAGTATTCATAGAGACCATCATGTAGCTAGCCTAGAAGTATCCAGAGACCATACCGTAGCTAGTCTAGCAGTATCCACAGATAACATCCTGTAGCTAGCCTAGCAGTGTCCACAGAGACCATCCTGCAGCTAGCCTAGCAGTATCCACAGAGACCATCCTGTAGCTAGCCTAGAAGTATCCACAGAGACCATCCTGTAGCTAGTCTAGCAGTATCTACAGAGACCATCCTGTAGCTAGCCTAGCAGTATCTACAGAGACCATCCTGTAGCTAGCCTAGCAGTATTCATAGAGACCATCCTGTAGCTAGCCTAGCAGTATCCACAGATACCATCCTGTAGCTAGCCTAGCAGTATCCACAGATACCATCCTGTAGCTAGCCTAGCAGTATCTACAGAGACCATCCTGTAGCTAGCCTAGCAGTATCTACAGAGACCATCCTGTAGATAGTCTAGCAGAATCTACAGATAACATCCTGTAGCTAGCCTAGCAGTGTCCAAAGAGACCATCCTGCAGCTAGCCTAGCAGTATCCACAGAGACCATCCTGTAGCTAGCCTAGAAGTATCCACAGAGACCATCCTGTAGCTAGCCTAGCAGTATCTACAGAGACCATCCTGTAGCTAGCCTAGCAGTATTCATAGAGACCATCCTGTAGTTAGCCTAGCAGTATCCACAGATACCATCCTGTAGCTAGCCTAGCAGTATCTACAGAGACCATCCTGTAGCTAGCCTAGCAGTATCTACAGAGACCATCCTGTAGCTAGCCTAGCAGTATCTACAGAGACCATCATGTAGATAGTCTAGCAGTATTCATAGATACCATCCTGTAGCTAGCAGTATCCACAGATACCATCCCGTAGCTAGCCCAGCAATATCCACAGATACCATCCCGTAGCTAGCCTAGCAGTATCCACAGAGACCATCCTGTAGCTAGCCTAGCAGTATTCATAGATACCATCCTGTAGCTAGTCTAGCAGTATCTACAGAGACCATCCTGTAGCTAGCCTAGCAGTATTCATAGAGACCATCCTGTAGCTAGCCTAGCAGTATTCACAGATACCATCCTGTAGCTAGCAGTATCCACAGATACCATCCCGTAGCTAGCCTAGCAGTATCCACAGATACCATCCCGTAGCTAGTCTAGCAGTATCTACAGAGACCATCCTGTAGCTAGCCTAGCAGTATCTACAGAGACCATCCTGTAGCTAGTCTATCAGTATCCACAGATACCATCCTGTAGCTAGCCTAGCAGTATTAATAAAGACCATCCTGTAGCTAGCCTAGCAGTATCCACAGATACCATCCTGTAGCTAGCCTAGCAGTATCTACAGAGACCATCCTGTAGCTAGCCTAGCAGTATCTACAGAGACCATCCTGTAGATAGTCTAGCAGTATCTACAGATACCATCCTGTAGCTAGCCTAGCAGTATCCACAGATACCATCCTGTAGCTAGCCTAGCAGTATCTACAGAGACCATCCTGTAGCTAGTCTAGCAGTATCTACAGAGACCATCCTGTAGTTTTACTATGCTGCCTGTTATCATAATGTTTTACTATGCTGCCTGTTATCATAATGTTTTACTATGCTGCCTGCTATCATAATGTTTTACTATGCTGCCTGTTATCATAATGTTTTACTATGCTGCCAGTTATCATAATGTTTTACTATGCTGCCTGCTATCATAATGTTTTACTATGCTGCCTGCTATCATCATGTTTTACTATGCTGCCTGCTATCATAATGTTTTACTATGCTGCCTGTTATCATAATGTTTTACTATGCTGCCTGCTATGCTGCCTGCTATCATAATGTTTTACTATGCTGCCTGTTATCATAATGTTTTACTATGCTGCCTTTATCATAATGTTTAACTATGCTGCCTGCTATCATAATGTTTTACTATGCTGCCTGTTATCATAATGTTTTACTATGCTGCCAGTTATCATAATGTTTTACTATGCTGCCTTTATCATAATGTTTAACTATGCTGCCTGCTATCATAATGTTTTACTATGCTGCCTGCTATCATAATGTTTTACTATGCTGCCTGTTATCATAATGTTTTACTATGCTGCCTGCTATGCTGCCTGCTATCATAATGTTTTACTATGCTGCCTGTTATCATAATGTTTTACTATGCTGCCTGCTATCATAATGTTTTACTATGCTGCCTGTTATCATAATTTTTTACTATGCTGCCTGCTATGCTGCCTGCTATCATAATGTTTTACTATGCTGCCTGTTATCATAATGTTTTACTATGCTGCCTGTTATCATAATGTTTTACTATGCTGCCTGCTATGCTGCCTGCTATCATAATGTTTTACTATGCTGCCTGCTATGCTGCCTGTTATCATAATATTTTACTATGCTGCCTGTTATCATAATGTTTTACTATGCTGCCTGTTATCATAATGTTTTACTATGCTGCCTGCTATGCTGCCTGCTATCATAATGTTTTACTATGCTGCCTGCTATGCTGCCTGCTATCATAATGTTTTACTATGCTGCCTGCTATCATAATGTTTTACTATGCTGCCTGCTATGCTGCCTGCTATCATAATGTTTTACTATGCTGCCTGTTATCATAATGTTTTACTATGCTGCCTGCTATCATAATGTTTTACTATGCTGCCTGCTATCATAATGTTTTACTATGCTGCCTGTTATCATAATGTTTTACTATGCTGCCTGCTATCATAATGTTTTACTATGCTGCCTGTTATCATAATGTTTTACTATGCTGCCTGTTATCATAATGTTTTACTATGCTGCCTGCTATCATAATGTTTTACTATGCTGCCTGCTATCATAATGTTTTACTATGCTGCCTGTTATCATAATGTTTTACTATGCTGCCTGCTATGCTGCCTGCTATCATAATGTTTTACTATGCTGCCTGCTATGCTGCCTGCTATCATAATGTTTTACTATGCTGCCTGCTATGCTGCCTGTTATCATAATGTTTTACTATGCTGCCTGTTATCATAATGTTTTACTATGCTGCCTGCTATCATAATGTTTTACTATGCTGCCTGTTATCATAATGTTTTACTATGCTGCCTGTTATCATAATGTTTTACTATGCTGCCTGCTATCATAATGTTTTACTATGCTGCCTGTTATCATAATTTTTTACTATGCTGCCTGCTATGCTGCCTGCTATCATAATGTTTTACTATGCTGCCTGTTATCATAATGTTTTACTATGCTGCCTGTTATCATAATGTTTTACTATGCTGCCTGCTATGCTGCCTGCTATCATAATGTTTTACTATGCTGCCTGCTATGCTGCCTGTTATCATAATATTTTACTATGCTGCCTGTTATCATAATGTTTTACTATGCTGCCTGTTATCATAATGTTTTACTATGCTGCCTGCTATGCTGCCTGCTATCATAATGTTTTACTATGCTGCCTGTTATGCTGCCTGCTATCATAATGTTTTACTATGCTGCCTGCTATCATAATGTTTTACTATGTTGCCTGTTATCATAATGTTTTACTATGCTGCCTGTTATCATAATGTTTTACTATGCTGCCTGCTATCATAATGTTTTACTATGCTGCCTGTTATCATAATGTTTTACTATGCTGCCTGCTATCATAATGTTTTACTATGCTGCCTGTTATCATAATGTTTTACTATGCTGCCTGTTATCATAATGTTTTACTATGCTGCCTGTTATCATAATGTTTTACTATGCTGCCTGTTATCATAATGTTTTACTATGCTGCCTGTTATCATAATGTTTTACTATGCTGCCTGTTATCATAATGTTTTACTATGCTGTCTGCTATGCTGCCTGCTATCATAATGTTTTACTATGCTGCCTGCTATGCTGCCTGCTATCATAATGTTTTACTATGCTGTCTGCTATGCTGCCTGCTATCATAATGTTTTACTATGCTGCCTGCTATCATAATGTTTTACTATGCTGCCTGCTATCATAATGTTTTACTATGCTGTCTGCTATGCTGCCTGCTATCATAATGTTTTACTATGCTGCCTGCTATGCTGCCTGCTATCATAATGTTTTACTATGCTGTCTGCTATGCTGCCTGCTATCATAATGTTTTACTATGCTGCCTGCTATGCTGCCTGCTATCATAATGTTTTACTATGCTGCCTGTTATCATAATGTTTTACTATGCTGCCTGTTATCATAATGTTTTACTATGCTGTCTGCTATGCTGCCTGCTATCATAATGTTTTACTATGTTGCCTGCTATCATAATGTTTTACTATGCTGCCTGCTATGCTGCCTGCTATCATAATGTTTTACTATGCTGCCTGTTATCATAATGTTTTACTGTCCTGCCTGCTATCATAATGTTTTACTATGCTGCCTGTTATCATAATGTTTTACTATGCTGCCTGCTATCATAATGTTTTACTATGCTGCCTGCTATCATAATGTTTTACTATGCTGCCTGTTATCATAATGTTTTACTATGCTGCCTGTTATCATAATGTTTTACTATGCTGCCTGTTATCATAATGTTTTACTATGCTGCCTGCTATCATAATGTTTTACTATGCTGCCTGCTATCATAATGTTTTACTATGCTGCCTGTTATCATAATGTTTTACTATGCTGCCTGTTATCATAATGTTTTACTATGCTGCCTGTTATCATAATGTTTTACTATGCTGCCTGCTATGCTGCCTGCTATCATAATGGTTTACTATGCTGCCTGCTATCATAATGTTTTACTATGCTGCCTGTTATCATAATGTTTTACTATGCTGCCTGTTATCATAATGTTTTACTATGCTGCCTGCTATCATAATGTTTTACTATGCTGCCTGCTATCATCATGTTTTACTATGCTGCCTGCTATCATAATGTTTTACTATGCTGCCTGTTATCATAATGTTTTACTATGCTGCCTGCTATGCTGCCTGCTATCATAATGTTTTACTATGCTGCCTGTTATCATAATGTTTTACTATGCTGCCTGTTATCATAATGTTTTACTATGCTGCCTGCTATGCTGCCTGCTATCATAATGTTTTACTATGCTGCCTGCTATGCTGCCTGCTATCATAATGTTTTACTATGCTGCCTGTTATCATAATGTTTTACTATGCTGCCTGCTATGCTGCCTGCTATCATAATGTTTTACTATGCTGCCTGCTATCATAATGTTTTACTATGCTGCCTGCTATCATAATGTTTTACTATGCTGCCTGCTATGCTGCCTGCTATCATAATGTTTTACTATGCTGCCTGTTATCATAATGTTTTACTATTTGCCTGTTATCATAATGTTTTACTATGTTGCCTGTTATCATAATGTTTTACTATGTTGCCTGCTATCATAATGTTTTACTATGCTGCCTGCTATCATAATGTTTTACTATGCTGCCTGCTATCATAATGTTTTACTATGCTGCCTGCTATGCTGTCTGCTATCATAATGTTTTACTATGCTGCCTGCTATGCTGCCTGCTATCATAATGTTTTACTATGCTGCCTGTTATCATAATGTTTTACTATGCTGCCTGCTATCATAATGTTTTACTATGCTGCCTGCTATCATAATGTTTTACTATGTTGCCTGTTATCATAATGTTTTACTGTCCTGCTTGCTATGCTGCCTGCTATGCTGCATAATGCTATGCTGCCTGCTATCTATGCTGCCTGCTATCATAATAATTTTTACTATGCTGCCTGCTATCATAATGTTTTACTATCCTGCCTGCTATCCTGCCTGCTATCATAATGTTTTACTATGCTGCCTGCTATCATAATGTTTTACTATGCTGCCTGCTATCATAATGTTTTACTATCCTGCCTGCTATCCTGCCTGCTATCATAATGTTTTACTATGCTGCCTGCTATCATAATGTTTTACTATCCTGCCTGCTATCCTGCCTGCTATGCTGCCTGCTATCATAATGTTCTGTTATACTATCTGCTCTCATACAGTTTTGTTGTGCTGTCTGATATCCAAGATTAGCCGTAGACTCAAGATGTTTAATTAAACCAGTGTTTATTTGAGCTATTGAGTGATGTGTTTTGGGTAGTTATACAACTGCCAACATCAAATTGCTCTGCGGGAAATATCAGCATTTTCACTCTAATCAAAACTCTGTATAAATAATCAGATGTTATGAATTCAGAAGGAACACATTACAAATGACCTAAAACAACACCCATTGTCCCCGAAAGGAATGATATTGATGAGTGTGTGTGTGTGTGTGTGTGTGTGTATGTGCACCTACTGAATGATGCAGTCGTGTGTGTGTGTGTGTGTGTGTGTGTGTGTGTGTGTGTGTGTGTGTGTGTGTGTGTGTGTGTGTGTGTGTGTGTGTGTGTGCACCTACTGAATGATGCAGTCCTGTGTGTGTGTGTGTGTGTGTGTGTGTGTGTGTGTGTGTGTGTGTGTGTGTGTGTGTGTGTGTGTGTGTGTGTGTGTGTGTGTGTGTGTGTGTGTGTGTGTGTGTGTGTGTGTGTGTGTGTGTGTGTGTGTGTACTTTCTGACTGATGCAGTCGTGTGTGTGTGTGTGTGTGTGTGTGTGTGTGTGTGTGTGTGTGTGTGTGTGTGTGTGTGTGTGTGTGTGTGTGTGTGTTTATACCTTCTGAATGATACAGTCGTGTGTGTGTGTGTGTGTGTGTGCACCTACTGAATAATGTGTTTGTGTGTGTACCTTCTGAATGTTTGTGTGTGTACCTTGTGTGTGTGTGTGTGTGTGTGTGTGTGTGTGTGTGTGTGTGTGTGTGTGTGTGTGTGTGTGTGTGTACCTTCTGAATGATGCAGTCGTGTGTGTATGTGTGTGTGTGTGTGTGTGTGTACCTTCTGAATGATGCAGTCGTGTGTGTGTGTGTGTGTGTGTGTGTGTGTGTGTGTGTGTGTGTGTGTGTGTGTGTGTGTGTGTGTGTGTGTGTGTACCTTCTGAATGATGCAGTCGTGTGTGTGTGTGTGTGTGTGTGTGTGTGTGTGTGTGTGTGTGTGTGTGTGTGTGTGTGTGTGTGTGTGTGTGTGTGTGTGTGTGTGTGTGTGTGTGTGTGTGTGTGTGTATGTGAAGGAAAGTCGATAGATCTCCTCCAGGCAGAGACATGTTGCTCACAGATAAATACAATTTGATTTGATGTTCTGATCTATTTCGAGGAACCTCAGCTGTCATCCCTGATGTTCTGATCTATTTCCTGGGTTAACATGAGGAACCCCAGCTGTCATCCCTGATGTTCAGATCTATTTCCTGGGTTAACATGAGGAACCTCAGCTGTCATCCCTGATGTTCTGATCTATTTCCTGGGTTAACATGAGGAACCTCAGCTGTCATCCCTGATGTTCAGATCTATTTCCTGGGTTAACATGAGGAACCACAGCTGTCATCCCAGATGTTCTGATCTATTTCGAGGAACCCCAGCTGTCATCCCTGATGTTCAGATCTATTTCCTGGGTTAACATGAGGAACCTCAGCTGTCATCCCTGATGTTCTGATCTATTTCCCGGGTTAACATGAGGAACCACAGCTGTCATCCCTGATGTTCTGATCTATTTCGAGGAACCTCAGCTGTCATCCCTGATGTTCGGATCTATTTCCTGGGTTAACATGAGGAACCCCAGCTGTCATCCCTGATGTTCTGATCTATTTCCCGGGTTAACATGAGGAACCCCAGCTGTCATCCCTGATGTTCAGATCTATTTCGAGGAACCTCAGCTGTCATCCCTGATGTTCTGATCTATTTCCTGGGTTAACATGAGGAACCTCAGCTGTCATCCCTGATGTTCTGATCTATTTCCTGGGTTAACATGAGGAACCCCAGCTGTCATCCCTGATGTTCAGATCTATTTCGAGGAACCTCAGCTGTCATCCCTGATGTTCTGATCTATTTCCTGGGTTAACATGAGGAACCCCAGCTGTCATCCCTGATGTTCTGATCTATTTCCTGGGTTAACATGAGGAACCTCAGCTGTCATCCCTGATGTTCAGATCTATTTCCTGGGTTAACATGAGGAACCCCAGCTGTCATCCCTGATGTTCTGATCTATTTCCTGGGTTAACATGAGAAACCCCAGCTGTCATCCCTGATGTTCTGATCTATTTCCTGGGTTAACATGAGGAACCTCAGCTGTCATCCCTGATGTTCTGATCTATTTCGAGGAACCTCAGCTGTCATCCCTGATGTTCTGATCTATTTCCTGGGTTAACATGAGGAACCTCAGCTGTCATCCCTGATGTTCTGATCTATTTCGAGGAACCTCAGCTGTCATCCCTGATGTTCTGATCTATTTCCTGGGTTAACATGAGGAACCTCAGCTGTCATCCCTGATGTTCTGATCTATTTCCTGGGTTAACATGAGGAACCCCAGCTGTCATCCCTGATGTTCAGATCTATTTCCTGGGTTAACATGAGGAACCCCAGCTGTCATCCCTGATGTTCTGATCTATTTCCTGGGTTAACATGAGGAACCTCAGCTGTCATCCCTGATGTTCTGATCTATTTCCTGGGTTAACATGAGGAACCTCAGCTGTCATCCCTGATGTTCTGATCTATTTCCTGGGTTAACATGAGAAACCCCAGCTGTCATCCCTGATGTTCTGATCTATTTCCCGGGTTAACATGAGGAACCCCAGCTGTCATCCCTGATGTTCTGATCTATTTCCTGGGTTAACATGAGGAACCTCAGCTGTCATCCCTGATGTTCTGATCTATTTCGAGGAACCTCAGCTGTCATCCCTGATGTTCTGATCTATTTCCTGGGTTAACATGAGGAACCCCAGCTGTCATCCCTGATGTTCTGATCTATTTCCTGGGTTAACATGAGGAACCTCAGCTGTCATCCCTGATGTTCTGATCTATTTCCTGGGTTAACATGAGGAACCTCAGCTGTCATCCCTGATGTTCAGATCTATTTCCTGGGTTAACATGAGGAACCCCAGCTGTCATCCCTGATGTTCTGATCTATTTCCCGGGTTAACATGAGGAACCTCAGCTGTCATCCCTGATGTTCTGATCTATTTCCTGGGTTAACATGAGGAACCTCAGCTGTCATCCCTGATGTTCTGATCTATTTCCTGGGTTAACATGAGGAACCCCAGCTGTCATCCCTGATGTTCTGATCTATTTCCTGGGTTAACATGAGGAACCTCAGCTGTCATCCCTGATGTTCAGATCTATTTCCTGGGTTAACATGAGGAACCTCAGCTGTCATCCCTGATGTTCTGATCTATTTCCTGGGTTAACATGAGGAACCCCAGCTGTCATCCCTGATGTTCTGATCTATTTCCTGGGTTAACATGAGGAACCTCAGCTGTCATCCCTGATGTTCTGATCTATTTCCTGGGTTAACATGAGGAACCTCAGCTGTCATCCCTGATGTTCTGATCTATTTCCTGGGTTAACATGAGAAACCCCAGCTGTCATCCCTGATGTTCTGATCTATTTCGAGGAACCTCAGCTGTCATCCCTGATGTTCTGATCTATTTCCTGGGTTAACATGAGGAACCCCAGCTGTCATCCCTGATGTTCAGATCTATTTCCTGGGTTAACATGAGGAACCCCAGCTGTCATCCCTGATGTTCTGATCTATTTCCTGGGTTAACATGAGGAACCTCAGCTGTCATCCCTGATGTTCAGATCTATTTCCTGGGTTAACATGAGGAACCCCAGCTGTCATCCCTGATGTTCTGATCTATTTCCTGGGTTAACATGAGGAACCTCAGCTGTCATCCCTGATGTTCTGATCTATTTCCTGGGTTAACATGAGAAACCCCAGCTGTCATCCCTGATGTTCTGATCTATTTCCCGGGTTAACATGAGGAACCTCAGCTGTCATCCCTGATGTTCTGATCTATTTCCCGGGTTAACATGAGAAACCCCAGCTGTCATCCCTGATGTTCTGATCTATTTCCCGGGTTAACATGAGGAACCTCAGCTGTCATCCCTGATGTTCGGATCTATTTCGAGGAACCTCAGCTGTCATCCCTGATCTTCTGATCTATTTCCCGGGTTAACATGAGGAACCACAGCTGTCATCCCTGATGTTCTGATCTATTTCGAGGAACCTCAGCTGTCATCCCTGATGTTCGGATCTATTTCCTGGGTTAACATGAGGAACCCCAGCTGTCATCCCTGATGTTCTGATCTATTTCCCGGGTTAACATGAGAAACCCCAGCTGTCATCCCTGATGTTCTGATCTATTTCCCGGGTTAACATGAGGAACCCCAGCTGTCATCCCTGATGTTCTGATCTATTTCCTGGGTTAACATGAGGAACCTCAGCTGTCATCCCTGATGTTCTGATCTATTTCCCGGGTTAACATGAGAAACCCCAGCTGTCATCCCTGATGTTCTGATCTATTTCCCGGGTTAACATGAGGAACCACAGCTGTCATCCCTGATGTTCTGATCTATTTCGAGGAACCTCAGCTGTCATCCCTGATGTTCGGATCTATTTCCTGGGTTAACATGAGGAACCCCAGCTGCCATCCCTGATGCCTAGCTTAGCTATTTGCTACCCAACACCACAGCCTACAGCCTAGCTAGTCTACTTTAGCTATTAGCTAACTAGCATTACATATAGAATCCGTGAATACCACAGTCTACCAATACCACAGCCTACAGCCTAGTTTATATATTGGCTACCTAATACCACTTCATACCAATACCACAGCCTAGCCTAGCTAGTCTACTTTAGCTATTAGCTAACTAGCATTACATATAGAATCCGTGAATACCACAGCCTACAGCCTAGTTTATATATTAGCTACCTAATACCACTTCATACCAATACCACAGCCTACCAATACCACAGCCTACCAATACCTCAGCCTATAGCCTAGCTCTCATAAAGATAGATTGCTTGGCAGCCTACGTTATTAATCCCAGAGGGCATACAAATACTAAATCCTAGCTAGCCTAGTTTAGCTACCTAACACTGCACCATACCAATACTACCATAGAATTACACATAGAATCTGTGAATACCACATCATACCAATACCACATCCTACCAACACCACGAGTTACTAGCCTTGCAATCTACTCATACTCATACTGTAGACCTGATTCATACTGTAGACCTGTATACTGTAGACCTGTATACTGTAGACCTGTATACTGTAGACCTGACTCATACTGTAGACCTGTATACTGGAGACCTGATTCATACTGTAGACCTGTATACTGTAGACCTGACTCATACTGTAGACCTGACTCATACTGTAGACCTGACTCATACTGTAGACCTGTATACTGTAGACCTGACTCATACTGTAGACCTGTATACTGTAGACCTGATTCATACTGTAGACCTGACTCATACTGTAGACCTGATTCATACTGTAGACCTGACTCATACTGTAGACCTGACTCATACTGTAGACCTGATTCATACTGTAGACCTGTATACTGTAGACCTGACTCATACTGTAGACCTGACTCATACTGTAGACCTGACTCATACTGTAGACCTGATTCATACTGTAGACCTGTATACTGTAGACCTGACTCATACTGTATACTGTAGACCTGATTCATACTGTAGACCTGATTCATACTGTAGACCTGACTCATACTGTATACTGTAGACCTGACTCATACTGTAGACCTGATTCATACTGTAGACCTGACTCATACTGTAGACCTGACTCATACTGTAGACCTGTATACTGTAGACCTGACTCATACTGTAGACCTGTATACTGTAGACCTGACTCATACTGTAGACCTGACTCATACTGTAGACCTGACTCATACTGTAGACCTGTATACTGTAGACCTGACTCATACTGTAGACCTGACTCATACTGTAGACCTGACTCATACTGTAGACCTGTATACTGTAGACCTGACTCATACTGTAGACCTGTATACTGTAGACCTGTATACTGTAGACCTGACTCATACTGTAGACCTGACTCATACTGTAGACCTGACTCATATTGTTAAGTAGAGAGAGAAGAGAACTGTAATTGTAATGGATGGTTAAGTAGAGAGAGAAGAGAGGAGAGAAGAGAACTGTATTGTAATGGATGGTTAAGTAGAGAGAGAAGAGAGGAGAGAAGAGAACTGTATTGTAATGGATGGTTAAGTAGAGAGAGAAGAGAGGAGAGAAGAGAACTGTATTGTAATGGATGGTTAAGTAGAGAGAGAAGAGAGGAGAGAAGAGAACTGTATTGTAATGGATGGTTAAGTAGAGAGAGAAGAGAGGAGAGAAGAGAACTGTATTGTAATGGATGGTTAAGAGAGAGAGAAGAGAGGAGAGAAGAGAACTGTATTGTAATGGATGGTTAAGTAGAGAGAGAAGAGAGGAGAGAAGAGAACTGTATTGTAATGGATGGTTAAGTAGAGAGAGAAGAGAGGAGAGAAGAGAACTGTATTGTAATGGATGGTTAAGTAGAGAGAGAAGAGAGGAGAGAAGAGAACTGTATTGTAATGGATGGTTAAGTAGAGAGAGAAGAGAGGAGAGAAGAGAACTGTATTGTAATGGATGGTTAAGTAGAGAGAGAAGAGAGGAGAGAAGAGAACTGTATTGTAATGGATGGTTAAGTAGAGAGAGAAGAGAGGAGAGAAGAGAACTGTATTGTAATGGATGGTTAAGTAGAGAGAGAAGAGAGGAGAGAAGAGAACTGTATTGTAATGGATGGTTAAGTAGAGAGAGAAGAAAGAGAAAGAGAACTGTATTGTAATGGATGGTTAAGTAGAGAGAGAAGAGAGGAGAGAAGAGAACTGTATTGTAATGGATGGTTAAGTAGAGAGAGAAGAAAGAGAAAGAGAACTGTATTGTAATGGATGGTTAAGTAGAGAGAGAAGATAGAAGATAGAAGAGAGAAGATAGAAGATAGAAGAGAGAAGATAGAAGAGAGTAGAGAGAGAAGAGAGAGAAGATAGAAGAGAACTGTATTGTAGTGGATGGTTAATTAGAGAGAGAAGAGAGAGAAGAGAGAAGAGAGAAGAGAGAAGAGAGAAGAGAGAGAAGATAGAAGAGAACTGTATTGTAGTGGATGGTTAATTAGAGAGAGAAGAGAGAGAAGAGAGAAGAGAGAAGAGAGAAGAGAGTAGAGAGAGAAGAGAGAAGAGAGAAGAGAGAGAAGATAGAAGAGAACTGTATTGTAGTGGATGGTTAATTAGAGAGAGAAGAGAGAGAAGAGAGAAGAGAGAAGAGAGAAGAGAGAAGAGAGAGAAGATAGAAGAGAACTGTATTGTAGTGGATGGTTAATTAGAGAGAGAAGATAGAAGAGAGAAGATAGAAGAGAGAAGAGAGAAGAGAGAAGAGAGAAGAGAGAGAAGATAGAAGAGAACTGTATTGTAGTGGATGGTTAATTAGAGAGAGAAGAGAGAGAAGAGAGAAGAGAGAAGAGAGAAGAGAGAAGAGAGAGAAGATAGAAGAGAACTGTATTGTAGTGGATGGTTAATTAGAGAGAGAGAGAGAGAAGAGAGAGAGAGAGAGAAGAGAGAAGAGAGAAGAGAGAGAAGATAGAAGAGAACTGTATTGTAGTGGATGGTTAATTAGAGAGAGAAGAGAGAGAAGAGAGAAGATAGAAGAGAGAAGATAGAAGAGAGTAGAGAGAGAAGAGAGAAGAGAGAAGAGAGAGAAGATAGAAGAGAACTGTATTGTAGTGGATGGTTAATTAGAGAGAGAAGATAGAAGAGAACTGTATTGTAGTGGATGGTTAATTAGAGAGAGAAGATAGAAGAGAGAAGATAGAAGAGAGAAGAGAGAAGAGAGTAGAGAGAGAACTGTAGAGAGAAGAGAGAGAGAGAAGATAGAAGAGAACTGTATTGTAGTGGATGGTTAATTAGAGAGAAGAGAACTGTATTGTAATGGATGGTTAATTAGAGAGAAGAGAACTGTATTGTAGTGGATGGTTAATTAGAGAGAGAAGAGAGAGAAGAGAGAAGAGAGAAGAGAGAAGAGAGAAGATAGAAGAGAACTGTATTGTAGTGGATGGTTAATTAGAGAGAGAAGGGAACAGAACCCTGACAGATCCATTGGTGAGAACAGATAGTGCCTCTCATACAGAGGAGACGGTGTGTGTGTGTGTGTGTGTGTGTGTGTGTGTGTGTGTGTGTGTGTGTGTGTGTGTGTGTGTGTGTGTGTGTGTGTGTGTGTGTGTGTGTGTGTGTGTGTGTGTGTGTGTGTGTGTGTGTGTGTGTGTGTGTCACCTGTATAAAGACATCACAGGATTACTAAGGGATATAGCACAGTCATCTTAATGTCAATCTGATTCAGTAGCTATGCTAGTAAGAGATGCTCTGCTGTGGGTTGGACACTAATAACTAACCAATACGGTTTGAGTTTTTACTTGATGTCATGGCTTCGTTTACACAGGCAGCCCAATTCTGAGTCGGATTTTTGCCTATTTTATCGGTCAAAAGAGCTGATGTGATTGGTCAAAAGACCAATTAGTATGGGAAAGAAAGATCTGATCTGTGCTGCCTGTGTAAATGTAGCCTACCAGGCAGTTTGTAGGGCTGAGAAGCCTTCCTATGGAATACCTCATCCCTCTTCAAACCGTTCATACATTGTGTTACTATAACCAGGTTTCCATCCCACATTTTATTGTGCATAAAATACATTTTGAATGAAAATGGAAACAGCTAATTTTGTCGATATGTGCTAAACAGCCAAACAGAACATGGAATCTGTGCTTTTTGGTGGTTTGAAGTGAAAATACAAATCTGATTCATGACCATGTCTGAACGGTCAAATCTGATCTATTTGTTCTCAAGTGGTTTTTAGGCTGTCATTTGGCATATCGTGTTGCTTGCAAGCCTGGTGGTTAGAGAGATGGAATAGTAACCTGGAAGGTTGCAAGATCAAATCCCTGAGCTGACAAGGTACAAATCTGTCGTTCTGCCCCTGAACAGGCAGTTAACCCACTGTTCCTAGGCTGCCATTGAAAATAAGATTTTGTTCTTAACTGACTTGCCTAGTTATATAAAGGTAAAAAATAAAATAAAAACTGTTGACAGTTTGCTAGCTACTCTGTTGACAGTTTGCTAGCTACTCTGTTGACAGTTTGCTAGCTACTCGGTTGACAGTTTACTAGCTACTCTGTTGACAGTTTGCTAGCTACTCGGTTGACAGTTTGCTAGCTATGTTGACAGTTTGCTAGCTACTCTGTTGACAGTTTGCTAGCTATTCTTTTGACTAAAACATATGGTCGCTAACTAGCTTTTGGAAACCCCAAAAATGATGCAGAAAAATGCACTTTGTCACTTCCAGGTTAGACTACTGCAATGCTCTACTCTCCAGCTACCTGGATAAATCACTAAATGGTGGCTAGAATACAGCTGCTAGAATCTTGACTAGAACCCAACAATGTGATCATATTACTCCAGTGCTAGCCTCCCTACACTGGCTTCCTGTCAAGGCAAGGGCTGATTAAGGTTTTACTGCTAACCTACAAAGCGTTACCTGGGCTTGCTCCTACCTACCTCTCTGATTTGGTCCTGCCGTACATACCTACACGTACGCTACGGTCACAAGATGCAGGCCTCCTTACTGTCCCTAGAATTTCTAAGCAAACAGCTGGAGGCAGGGCTTTCTCCCATAGAGCTCCATTTTTATGGAACGGTCTGCCTACCCATGTGAGTGACGTTGACTCTGTCTCGACCTTTAAGTCTTTATTGAAGACTCATCTCTTCAGTAGATCCTATGATTGAATGTAGTCTGGCCCAGGAGTGTGAAGGTAAATGGAAAGGCACTGGAGCGATGAACCACCCATGCTGTCTCTGCCTGGCTGGTTCCCCTCTCTCCACTGGGATTCTCTGCCTCTCACCCTTTTACAGGGGCTGAGTCACTGGCTTACTGGTGCTCTTCCATGGGGGCCTTAGGAGGGGTGTGTCACTTGTGTGATTTGAGTCACTGACGTGATCTTCCTGTCCAGGTTGGCGCTCCATCTCGGGTTTGTGCCGAGCTCTCTCTCTCTCTCTCTCTCTCTCTCTCTCTCTCTCTCTCTCTCTCTCTCTCTCTCTCTCTTCTGTTTCACCTCTCTCTCTTTCTCACTCTCTCTCCTTCTCTCTGTCTCTCTCTCTCTCTTTCTCCCTCTCTCCCTCTCTCTCTCTCTCTCTCTCTCTCTCTCTCTCTCTTTCACCTCTCTCTCTCTCTCTCTCTCTCTCTCTCTCTCTCTCTCTCTCTCTCTCTCTCTCTCTCTCTCTTCTCTCTTTCACCTCTCTCTCTTTCTCACTCTCTCTCTCTCTCTGTCTCTCTCTCTCTCCCTCTCTCTTCTCTCTCTCTGTCTCTCTCTCTCTCTCTCTCTCTTTCACCTCTCTCTCTCTCTCTCTCTCTCTCTCTCTCTCTCTCTCTCTCTCTCTCTCTCTCTCTCTCTCTCTCTCTTTCTCCCTCTCTCTCTTTCTGTCTCTCTCTCTCTCTCCCTCTCTTCTTCCTTCTCCCTGAGAACCTATGACCTGACCTGATGGCTCCTTGCTGTCCCCAGTCCACCTGGTGGCTCCTTGCTGTCCCCAGTCCACCTGGTGGTGCTGGACCGCACCTGCTGTTTTCGACTCTCTCTCTACATCACCTGCTGTTTTCGACTCTCTCTCTACATCACCTGCTGTTTTCGACTCTCTCTCTACATCACCTGCTGTTTTCGACTCTCTCTCTACATCACCTGTTGTTTTCGACTCTCTCTATACATCACCTGTTGTTTTCGACTCTCTCTCTACATCACCTGTTGTTTTCGACTCTCTCTCTACATCACCTGTTGTTTTCGACTCTCTCTCTACATCACCTGTTGTTTTCGACTCTCTCTCTACATCACCTGTTGTTTTCGACTCTCTCTCTACATCACCTGTTGTTTTCGACTCTCTCTCTACATCACCTGCTGTTTTCGACTCTCTCTCTACATCACCTGCTGTTTTCGACTCTCTCTCTACATCACCTGCTGTTTTCGACTCTCTCTCTACATCACCTGCTGTTTTCGACTCTCTCTCTACATCACCTGCTGTTTTCGACTCTCTCTCTACATCACCTGCTGTTTTCGACTCTCTCTCTACATCACCTGCTGTTTTCGACTCTCTCTCTACATCACCTGCTGTCCAACTGTCAACTGACATTTACTCCTGAGGTTCTGACCAGTTGCACCCTCTACGACCACTGTGATTATTATTATCTGACCCTGCTGGTCATTTACGTAGCTAGTTGACTGCTGTGGCTACCTAGCTAAGTAGCTAATTGACTGCTGTGGCTACGTAGCTAGTTGATTGCTGTGGCTACCTAGCTCCGTAGCTAGTTGACTGCTGTGGCTACCTAGCTAGGAAGTGAACAGGAAGTGAACAGTATCATTATACTACTACCAACTCCAGGAAGTGAAGGTAACAGTATCATTATACTACTACATAGAATGTATGCACACATGACTGTAAGTCGCTTTGGATAAAAGCGTCTGCTAAATGGCATATATTATTATTATTATTATATTACAGGAAGTGAAGGTAACAGTATCATTATATTACTACCAACTACAGGAAGTGAAGGTAACAGTATCATTATATTACTACCAACTACAGGAAGTGAAGGTAACAGTATCATTATACTACTACCAACTCCAGGAAGTGAAGGTAACAGTATCATTATACTACTACCAACTCCAGGAAGGTAACAGTATCATTATACTACTACCAACTCCAGGAAGTGAAGGTAACAGTATCATTATATTACTACCAACTCCAGGAAGGTAACAGTATCATTATACTACTACCAACTCCAGGAAGGTAACAGTATCATTATACTACTACCAACTCCAGGAAGGTAACAGTATCATTATACTACTACCAACTCCAGGAAGTGAAGGTAACAGTATCATTATACTACTACCAACTCCAGGAAGTGAAGGTAACAGTATCATTATATTACTACCAACTCCAGGAAGGTAACAGTATCATTATACTACTACCAACTCCAGGAAGTGAAGGTAACAGTATCATTATATTACTACCAACTCCAGGAAGGTAACAGTATCATTATACTACTACCAACTCCAGGAAGTGAAGGTAACAGTATCATTATACTACTACCAACTCCAGGAAGGTAACAGTATCATTATACTACTACCAACTCCAGGAAGTGAAGGTAACAGTATCATTATATTACTACCAACTCCAGGAAGGTAACAGTATCATTATACTACTACCAACTCCAGGAAGTGAAGGTAGCAGTATCATTATACTACTACCAACTCCAGGAAGTGAAGGTAACAGTATCATTATACTACTACCAACTCCAGGAAGGCAACAGTATCATTATACTACTACCAACTCCAGGAAGGTAACAGTATCATTATACTACTACCAACTCCAGGAAGTGAAGGTAACAGTATCATTATACTACTACCAACACCAGGAAGGTAACAGTATCATTATACTACTACCAACTCCAGGAAGGTAACAGTATCATTATACTACTACCAACTCCAGGAAGTGAAGGTAACAGTATCATTATACTACTACCAACTACAGGAAGTGAAGGTAACAGTATCATTATATTACTACCAACTCCAGGAAGGTAACAGTATCATTATACTACTACCAACTACAGGAAGTGAAGGTAGCAGTATCATTATACTACTACCAACTCCAGGAAGTGAAGGTAACAGTATCATTATACTACTACCAACTCCAGGAAGGTAACAGTATCATTATACTACTACCAACTCCAGGAAGGTAACAGTATCATTATACTACTACCAACTCCAGGAAGTGAAGGTAACAGTATCATTATACTACTACCAACACCAGGAAGGTAACAGTATCATTATACTACTACCAACTCCAGGAAGGTAACAGTATCATTATATTACTACCAACTCCAGGAAGTGAAGGTAACAGTATCATTATACTACTACCAACTCCAGGAAGGTAACAGTATCATTATACTACTACCAACTCCAGGAAGTGAAGGTAACAGTATCATTATATTACTACCAACTCCAGGAAGTGAACAGTATCATTATACTACTACCAACTCCAGGAAGTGAACAGTATCATTATACTACTACCAACACCAGGAAGGTAACAGTATCATTATACTACTACCAACTCCAGGAAGTGAAGGTAACAGTATCATTATACTACTACCAACTCCAGGAAGTGAAGGTAACAGTATCATTATATTACTACCAACTCCAGGAAGTGAACAGTATCATTATACTACTACCAACTCCAGGAAGTGAACAGTATCATTATACTACTACCAACACCAGGAAGGTAACAGTATCATTATACTACTACCAACACCAGGAAGGTAACAGTATCATTATACTACTACCAACACCAGGAAGGTAACAGTATCATTATACTACTACCAACTCCAGGAAGGTAACAGTATCATTATATTACTACCAACTCCAGGAAGTGAAGGTAACAGTATCATTATACTACTACCAACTCCAGGAAGGTAACAGTATCATTATACTACTACCAACTCCAGGAAGTGAAGGTAACAGTATCATTATATTACTACCAACTCCAGGAAGTGAACAGTATCATTATACTACTACCAACTCCAGGAAGTGAAGGTAACAGTATCATTATACTACTACCAACTCCAGGAAGTGAAGGTAACAGTATCATTATACTACTACCAACTCCAGGAAGTGAAGGTAACAGTATCATTATACTACTACCAACTCCAGGAAGGTAACAGTATCATTATACTACTACCAACTCCAGGAAGGTAACAGTATCATTATACTACTACCAACTCCAGGAAGTGAAGGTAACAGTATCATTATACTACTACCAACTCCAGGAAGGTAACAGTATCATTATACTACTACCAACTCCAGGAAGGTAACAGTATCATTATACTACTACCAACTCCAGGAAGTGAAGGTAACAGTATCATTATACTACTACCAACTCCAGGAAGTGAAGGTAACAGTATCATTATACTACTACCAACTCCAGGAAGTGAAGGTAACAGTATCATTATACTACTACCAACTCCAGGAAGTGAAGGTAACAGTATCATTATATTACTACCAACTCCAGGAAGGTAACAGTATCATTATACTACTACCAACTCCAGGAAGTGAAGGTAACAGTATCATTATATTACTACCAACTCCAGGAAGGTAACAGTATCATTATATTACTACCAACTCCAGGAAGGTAACAGTATCATTATATTACTACCAACTCCAGGAAGGTAACAGTATCAATATACTACTACCAACTCCAGGAAGTGAAGGTAACAGTATCATTATACTACACCAACTCCAGGAAGTGAAGGTAACAGTATCATTATACTACTACCAACTCCAGGAAGTGAAGGTAACAGTATCATTATACTACTACCAACTCCAGGAAGGTAACAGTATCATTATACTACTACCAACTCCAGGAAGGTAACAGTATCATTATACTACTACCAACTCCAGGAAGTGAAGGTAACAGTATCATTATACTACTACCAACTCCAGGAAGTGAAGGTAACAGTATCATTATACTACTACCAACTCCAGGAAGTGAAGGTAACAGTATCATTATACTACTACCAACTCCAGGAAGTGAAGGTAACAGTATCATTATATTACTACCAACTCCAGGAAGGTAACAGTATCATTATACTACTACCAACTCCAGGAAGTGAAGGTAACAGTATCATTATACTACTACCAACTCCAGGAAGTGAAGGTCCTTGATCTAAATGATAAACATGTTCCAGTCCATCTCTTTCTATAGTCCTTGATCTAAATGATAAACATGTTCCAGTCCATCTCTTTCTATAGTCCTTGATCTAAATGATAAACATGTTCCAGTCCATCTCTTTCTATAGTCCTTGATCTAAATGATAAACATGTTCCAGTCCATCTCTTTCTATAGTCCTTGATCTAAATGATAAACATGTTCCAGTCCATCTCTTTCTATAGTCCTTGATCTAAATGATAAACATGTTCCAGTCCATCTCTTTCTATAGTCCTTGATCTAAATGATAAACATGTTCCAGTCCATCTCTTTCTATAGTCCTTGATCTAAATGATAAACATGTTCCAGTCCATCTCTTTCTATAGTCCTTGATCTAAATGATAAACATGTTCCAGTCCATCTCTTTCTATAGTCCTTGATCTAAATGATAAACATGTTCCAGTCCATCTCTTTCTATAGTCCTTGATCTAAATGATAAACATGTTCCAGTCCATCTCTTTCTATAGTCCTTGATCTAAATGATAAACATGTTCCAGTCCATCTCTTTCTACAGTCCTTGATCTAAATGATGAACATGTCTGGGGATATTTATGAGGTTAGATTTATTTTGTTCCTGAGTCTGAACTGAATAGCTTTGACCCGAATGGCAGCCTAATCCCAATAGGCCCTGGTCATAAGAAGGGCACATAGGGAATAGGGTTCAGAGATATTCTCCAACTAC
>NW_025746038.1:0-107500 GCF_021184085.1 Oncorhynchus gorbuscha | reverse complement strand
CTGTGCTGCGATTTTCATGCTTACTGTGAACATGATCAAAGAACAGACACCAGCAGTTGGTTGCCATGGAACGGCTGAGATTGGAACCAGGAAGGAATGTTGGACTGATGTTACCCAAAGAGAGTCCAATATTTTTATTTTATTTTAACTTGGCAAATCAGTTAATAAACAAATTATTATTTTCAATGACGGCCTAGGAATAGTGGGTTAACTTGCCTTGTTCAGGGGAATAGTGGGTTAACTAGCCTTGTTCAGGGGAATAGTGGGTTAACTAGCCTTGTTCAGGGGAATAGTGGGTTAACTAGCCTTGTTCAGGGGAATAGTGGGTTAACTAGCCTTGTTCAGGGGAACAGTGGGTTAACTGCCTTGTTCAGGGGAATAGTGGGTTAACTAGCCTTGTTCAGGGGAACAGTGGGTTAACTAGCCTTGTTCAGGGGAATAGTGGGTTAACTAGCCTTGTTCAGGGGAATAGTGGGTTAACTAGCCTTGTTCAGGGGAATAGTGGGTTAACTAGCCTTGTTCAGGGGAATAGTGGGTTAACTTGCCTTGTTCAGGGGAATAGTGGGTTAACTAGCCTTGTTCAGGGAATAGTGGGTTAACTAGCCTTGTTCAGGGGAATAGTGGGTTAACTAGCCTTGTTCAGGGGAATAGTGGGTTAACTAGCCTTGTTCAGGGGAATAGTGGGTTAACTAGCCTTGTTCAGGGGAATAGTGGGTTAACTAGCCTTGTTCAGGGGAATAGTGGGTTAACTAGCCTTGTTCAGGGGAATAGTGGGTTAACTAGCCTTGTTCAGGGAATAGTGGGTTAACTAGCCTTGTTCAGGGAATAGTGGGTTAACTAGCCTTGTTCAGGGGAATAGTGGGTTAACTAGCCTTGTTTGGGGAATAGTGGGTTAACTAGCCTTGTTCAGGGAATAGTGGGTTAACTTTGTTCAGGGAATAGTGGGTTAACTAGCCTTGTTCAGGGAATAGTGGGTTAACTAGCCTTGTTCAGGGAATAGTGGGTTAACTAGCCTTGTTCAGGGAATAGTGGGTTAACTAGCCTTGTTCAGGGAATAGTGGGTTAACTAGCCTTGTTCAGGGGAATAGTGGGTTAACTAGCCTTGTTCAGAGGAATAGTGGGTTAACTAGCCTTGTTCAGGGGAATAGTGGGTTAACTAGCCTTGTTTTGGGGAATAGTGGGTTAACTAGCCTTGTTCAGGGGAATAGTGGGTTAACTTGCCTTGTTCAGGGGAATAGTGGGTTAACTAGCCTTGTTCAGGGAATAGTGGGTTAACTAGTTTGTTCAGGGGAATAGTGGGTTAACTGCCTTGTTCAGGGAATAGTGGGTTAACTTGCCTTGTTCAGGGGAATAGTGGGTTAACTAGCCTTGTTCAGGGGAATAGTGGGTTAACTAGCCTTGTTCAGGGGAATAGTGGGTTAACTAGCCTTGTTCAGGGAATAGTGGGTTAACTGCCTTGTTCATGGTTGGTATGGTTCTCAATCAGAGGCAGCTGTCAATCGTTGTCCCTGATTGAGAACCTTGTTTAGGAGAACTGTTTTCTATTGTGCTGTCTGGGTGATTAGAACTGTTTCCTGTTGTGTGTCTGCACCAGCCAGAACTGTTTCCTGTTGTGTGTCTGCACCAGCCATAACTGTTTCCTGTTGTGTGTCTGCACCAGCCAGAACTGTTTCCTATTGAGTGTCTGCACCAGCCAGAACTGTTTCCTGTTGAGTGTCTGCACCAGCCAGAACTGTTTCCTGTTGTGTGTCTGCACCAGCCAGAACTGTTTCCTGTTGTGTGTCTGCACCAGCCAGAACTGTTTCCTGTTGTGTGTCTGCACCAGCCAGAACTGTTTCCTGTTGTGTGTCTGCACCAGCCAGAACTGTTTCCTGTTGTGTGTCTGCACCAGCCAGAACTGTTTCCTGTTGTGTGTCTGCACCAGCCAGAACTGTTTCCTGTTGTGTGTTTGCACCAGCCAGAACTGTTTCCTGTTGTGTGTTTGCACCAGCCAGAACTGTTTCCTGTTGTGTGTCTGCACCAGCCAGAACTGTTTTGGTCGTTTCTCTTTGTTAGTTGTGTTATTTCCGTGTTAATTCTAATAATTATGGACCACGCTGCACCTTGGTCCTCACCTTCTCCCACCAGACCGTGGTCAGATTCCACCAACACTCTAACCACTAGGTTACCTGCTGCCCCAGTATGCACCAGAGCTGTGTCCAGGAGTCCTAAAGGACTAGAAGGGCACCAGGCATTGTTATGAAGGGTTGTGTCTGTGTGATCATCAGGTTAGCACCGGTCAGGTTAGCCCTGGTCAGGTTAGCCCTGGTCAGGTTAGCCCTGGTCAGATTAGCCGTGGTCAGATTAGCCCTGGTCAGATTAGCCGTGGTCAGATTAGCCCTGGTCAGATTAGCCGTGGTCAGATTAGCCCTGGTCAGATTAGCCCTGGTCAGATTAGCCGTGGTCAGATTAGCCCTGGTCAGATTAGCCGTGGTCAGGTTAGCCCTGGTCAGGTTAGCCGTGGTCAGATTAGCCCTGGTCAGATTAGCCGTGGTCAGGTTAGCCCTGGTCAGATTAGCCGTGGTCAGGTTAGCCCTGGTCAGATTAGCCGTGGTCAGGTTAGCCGTGGTCAGATTAGCCCTGGTCAGGTTAGCCGTGGTCAGATTAGCCCTGGTCAGGTTAGCCGTGGTCAGATTAGCCCTGGTCAGATTAGCCGTGGTCAGGTTAGTCCTGGTCAGGTTAGCCGTGGTCAGATTAGCCCTGGTCAGGTTAGCCGTGGTCAGGTTAGCCCTGGTCAGATTAGCCGTGGTCAGATTAGCCCTGGTCAGATTAGCCGTGGTCAGATTAGCCCTGGTCAGATTAGCCGTGGTCAGGTTAGCCCTGGTCAGGTTAGCCGTGGTCAGATTAGCCCTGGTCAGATTAGCCGTGGTCAGATTAGCCCTGGTCAGGTTAGCCGTGGTCAGATTAGCCCTGGTCAGATTAGCCCTGGTCAGATTAGCCGTGGTCAGATTAGCCCTGGTCAGGTTAGCCGTGGTCAGATTAGCCGTGGTCAGATTAGCCGTGGTCAGGTTAGCCGTGGTCAGATTAGCCCTGGTCAGGTTAGCCGTGGTCAGGTTAGCCGTGGTCAGATTAGCCCTGGTCAGATTAGCCGTGGTCAGATTAGCCGTGGTCAGATTAGCCGTGGTCAGGTTAGCCGTGGTCAGATTAGCCCTGGTCAGGTTAGCCGTGGTCAGATTAGCCGTGGTCAGGTTAGCCGTGGTCAGATTAGCCGTGGTCAGGTTAGCCGTGGTCAGGTTAGCCCTGGTCAGGTTAGCCGTGGTCAGATTAGCCCTGGTCAGGTTAGCCGTGGTCAGATTAGCCCTGGTCAGGTTAGCCGTGGTCAGATTAGCCCTGGTCAGGTTAGCCGTGGTCAGGTTAGCCCTGGTCAGGTTAGCCCTGGTCAGGTTAGCCCTGGTCAGGTTAGCCGTGGTCAGATTAGCCCTGGTCAGGTTAGCCGTGGTCAGGTTAGCCCTGGTCAGGTTAGCCCTGGTCAGGTTAGCCCTGGTCAGGTTAGCCCTGGTCAGGTTAGCCGTGGTCAGGTTATCCATGGTCAGGTTAGCCGTGGTCAGGTAACGTTCTATGTATGTGTATTCCTATGGTTGCTAGTACCTTTAATATGACCACGTATGTCTGAGGGTTACAGCAGGCTTATCTCAATCTGCTCATGGGTTTATCAAACATATTGCCCGTTCCATTGTCCCACATTTCGTTGAAGTATGTCTGTATGTTACGTTGTTTGAAACCAGAACCGCTAGAACTCTCACCTCCAGAAAGCAATTGTCTGTGGAGACCCTGTGCTCCTGTCACAAATTGCACCCTAATCCCTAAGTAGTGTCCTATGGGCCCTGGTCAAAATAAGGGAATTAGGGTGTCATTTAGGACACTGCCTGGCTTCTCACCTGAGTGCATTACTGACGTATTGAAATATAAAGAGCTCTCAGTAAAAGGTTTCTGGTTTATTAAGTTATAATTGTGTCTGTTCAAAGTGTTGGTGACTCAGCGTGTCAGTCATCTTTAACATGTATTGGGTCAATCTTTCCTCTGTGCTTTGGTTGGCTCCCTGCTGTTCTCTCTATCCCTGCTCCCTGCTGCTCTCTTCCCTTCTCTCCCACAGATTTTCAGCCTCTCTCTCCATCTCTCTCTCTCGATCTCCCCATCTCTCTCTCGACCCCCCCCCCTCTCCTTCTCTCTCTATCTCTCTCTCTCTCTCTCTCTCTCTCTATTGCTCTCTCTCCATCTCCATCTCTCCCTCCACCCCTCTCTCTCCATCCCCCTCTTTCTATCTCCATCTCTCTCTCTCTCCATCCCCCTCTCTATCTTACTCAGTCTCCCTCCCTCTCCCCATTTCTGTCCCTCCCTACCCCCCTCGCTTTCTCCCCCCTCTCCTTCTCTCTATCGTGTTTCTTTCCGCCTTCAATACCAAACTGAGAGGAAACAGAATGACTCAGGAGTGTTCAATACCAAACTGAGAGGAAACAAAGAGACTCAGGAGTGTTCAATACCAAACTGAGAGGAAACCTAAAGACTCAGTAGTGTTCAATACCAAACTGAGAGGAACCAGAATGACTCAGGAGTGTTCAATACCAAACTGAGAGGAAACAGAATGACTCAGGAGTGTTCAATACCAAACTGAGAGGAAACAGAAAGACTCAGGAGTGTTCAATACCAAACTGAGAGGGAACCTGAAGACTCAGGAGTGTTCAATACCAAACTGAGAGGAAACAGAAAGACTCAGGAGTGTTCAATACCAAACTGAGAGGGAACCTGAAGACTCAGGAGTGTTCAATACCAAACTGAGAGGAAACAGAATGACTCAGGAGTGTTCAATACCAAACTGAGAGGAAACAGAGAGACTCAGGAGTGTTCAATACCAAACTGAGAGGAAACCTAATGACCCAGGAGTGTTCAATACCAAACTGAGAGGAAACAGAAAGACTCAGGAGTGTTCAATACCAAACTGAGAGGAAACAGAGAGACTCAGGAGTGTTCAATACCAAACTGAGAGGAAACAGAAAGACTCAGGAGTGTTCAATACCAAATTGAGAGGAAACAGAGAGACTCAGGAGTGCGGATGGATACGGATGAAGGGACATAACATGATATATGGATGGAGGGAGGGACAGAACATGCTGGTCTTTATCTACGGGTTGTTGAGGAGGGACATAACATGCTGGTCTTTATCTACGGGTTGAGGAGGGACATAACATGCTGCCCTTTATCTACGGGTTGTTGAGGAGGGACATAACATGCTGGTCTTTATCTACAGGTTGAGGAGGGACATAACATGCTGGTCTTTATCTACGGGTTGAGGAGGGACATAACATGCTGGTCTTTATCTACAGGTTGAGGAGGGACATAACATGCTGGTCTTTATCTACGGGTTGAGGAGGGTCGATGTGTCCAGTATGAAGGAAGTCAGATGAACTTGTGGACACCGTTTTCAGGTCTGTGTGTCCAGTATGAAGGAAGTCAGAGGTAGTTTCTCACTGAGAAAGGGACTTAACATTTTTTAATTAAAAAATAAATAAATCTGTGGCTGAGGAGGGATGTCGTGGGTGGATATGGAGGAAGGAAGTAAAGGAACTTAACGTGGGGTTTTCATCAGTGGTCTGACACAGACGGGGCTGTAATGAAGGGGGTCATGAATAGAAATGAAACGGATGGGGGCGTGCCACCTATAATAAGAACCACCATGAGGTTAGATTCATCCAGCATGACTCACGCAGACCACAGAAACCAGAGCTCTGGAATGGAAACGAACAGAAACCAGAGCTCTGGAATGGAAACGAACAGAAACCAGAGCTCTGGAATGGAAACTAACAGAAACCAGAGCTCTGGAATGGAAACTAACAGAAACCAGAGCTCTGGAATGGAAACGAACAGAAACCAGAGCTCTGGAATGGAAACGAACAGAAACCAGAGCTCTGGAATGGAAACGAACAGAAACCAGATCTCTGGAATGGAAACGAACAGAAACCAGAGCTCTGGAATGGAAACAAACAGAAACCAGAGCTCTGGAATGGAAACGAACAGAAACCAGAGCTCTGGAATGGAAACGAACAGAAACCAGAGCTCTGGAATAGAAACAAACAGAAACCAGAGCTCTGGAATGGAAACTAACAGAAACCAGAGCTCTGGAATGGAAACGAACAGAAACCAGAGCTCTGGAATGGAAACGAACAGAAACCAGAGCTCTGGAATAGAAACGAACAGAAACCAGAGCTCTGGAATAGAAACAAACAGAAACCAGAGCTCTGGAATGGAAACGAACAGAAACCAGAGCTCTGGAATGGAAACAAACAGAAACCAGAGCTCTGGAATGGAAACGAACAGAAACCAGAGCTCTGGAATGGAAACGAACAGAAACCAGAGCTCTGGAATGGAAACGAACAGAAACCAGAGCTCTGGAATGGAAACGAACAGAAACCAGAGCTCTGGAATAGAAACGAACAGAAACCAGAGCTCTGGAATGGAAACGAACAGAAACCAGAGCTCTGACAGAACCAAGGGAATGGAAACTAACAGAGATGCAGAGAGAGATGAGATGTATCAGGGAGATGTCTATGGTGTTTTCATCAGAGAGAGAGGGAGATGTATCAGGGAGATGTCTATGGTGTTTTCATCAGAGAGAGAGGGAGATGTATCAGGGAGATGTCTATGGTGTTTTCATCAGAGAGAGAGGGAGATGTATCAGGGAGATGTCTATGGTGTTTTCATCAGAGAGAGAGGGAGATGTATCAGGGAGATGTCTATGGTGTTTTCATCAGAGAGAGAGGGAGATGTATCAGGGAGATGTCTATGGTGTTTTCATCAGAGAGAGAGGGAGATGTATCAGGGAGATGTCTGTGGTGTTTTCATCAGAGAGAGAGGGAGATGTATCAGGGAGATGTCTGTGGTGTTTTCATCAGAGAGAGAGGGAGATGTATCAGGGAGATGTCTATGGTGTTTTCATCAGAGAGAGAGGGAGATGTATCAGGGAGATGTCTATGGTGTTTTCATCAGAGAGAGAGGGAGATGTATCAGGGAGATGTCTATGGTGTTTTCATCAGAGAGAGAGGGAGATGTATCAGGGAGATGTCTGTGGTGTTTTCATCAGAGAGAGAGGGAGATGTATCAGGGAGATGTCTATGGTGTTTTCATCAGAGAGAGAGGGAGATGTATCAGGGAGATGTCTATGGTGTTTTCATCAGAGAGAGAGGGAGATGTATCAGGGAGATGTCTGTGGTGTTTTCATCAGAGAGAGAGGGAGATGTATCAGGGAGATGTCTGTGGTGTTTTCATCAGAGAGAGAGGGAGATGTATCAGGGAGATGTCTATGGTGTTTTCATCAGAGAGAGAGGGAGATGTATCAGGGAGATGTCTATGGTGTTTTCATCAGAGAGAGAGGGAGATGTATCAGGGAGATGTCTGTGGTGTTTTCATCAGAGAGAGAGGGAGATGTATCAGGGAGATGTCTGTGGTGTTTTCATCAGAGAGAGAGGGAGATGTATCAGGGAGATGTCTGTGGTGTTTTCATCAGAGAGAGAGAGGGAGATGTATCAGGGAGATGTCTGTTGTGTTTTCATCAGAGAGAGAGGGAGATGTATCAGGGAGATATCTGTGGTGTTTTCATCAGATAGAGAGGGAGATGTATCAGGGAGATGTCTGTGGTGTTTTCATCAGAGAGAGAGGGAGATGTATCAGGGAGATGTCTATGGTGTTTTCATCAGAGAGAGAGAGAGAGAGAGATGTATCAGGGAGATGTCTATGGTGTTTTCACCAGAGAGAGAGAGAGAAACCCACAGTTAAAGCTGGAGCCAAGAGGACCCCGTGGTGCAGACAGTGAAACACAGTCTCCAGCAGATGACTGACAGACAGGAGAGAACCACAGGCTACAGATGACTGACAGACAGTAGAGAACCACAGACTACAGATGACTGACAGACAGGAGAGAACCACAGGCTCCAGCAGATGACTGACAGACAGGAGAGAACCACAGACTACAGCAGATGACTGACAGACAGGAGAGAACCACAGGCTCCAGCAGATGACTGACAGACAGTAGAGAACCACAGGCTACAGATGACTGACAGACAGGAGAGAACCACAGGCTCCAGCAGATGACTGACAGACAGGAGAGAACCACAGACTACAGATGACTGACAGACAGTAGAGAACCACAGGCTCCAGCAGATGACTGACAGACAGGAGAGAACCACAGGCTCCAGCAGATGACTGACAGACAGGAGAGAACCACAGACTACAGATGACTGACAGACAGGAGAGAACCACAGACTACAGATGACTGACAGACAGGAGAGAACCACAGGCTACAGCAGATGACTGACAGACAGTAGAGAACCACAGGCTACAGATGACTGACAGACAGGAGAGAACCACAGGCTCCAGCAGATGACTGACAGACAGGAGAGAACCACACAGATGACTGACAGACAGGAGAGAACCACAGGCTCCAGCAGATGACTGACAGACAGGAGAGAACCACAGACTACAGATGACTGACAGACAGTAGAGAACCACAGGCTACAGCAGATGACTGACAGACAGGAGAGAACCACAGACTACAGATGACTGACAGACAGGAGAGAACCACAGGCTCCAGCAGATGACTGACAGACAGGAGAGAACCACAGACTACAGATGACTGACAGACAGTAGAGAACCACAGGCTCCAGCAGATGACTGACAGACAGGAGAGAACCACAGACTACAGATGACTGACAGACAGGAGAGAACCACAGGCTACAGCAGATGACTGACAGACAGTAGAGAACCACAGGCTCCAGATGACTGACAGACAGGAGAGAACCACAGGCTACAGCAGATGACTGACAGACAGTAGAGAACCACAGGCTCCAGATGACTGACAGACAGGAGAGAACCACAGGCTCCAGCAGATGACTGACAGACAGGAGAGAACCACAGACTACAGATGACTGACAGACAGTAGAGAACCACAGGCTCCAGATGACTGACAGACAGGAGAGAACCACAGGCTACAGCAGATGACTGACAGACAGTAGAGAACCACAGGCTACAGATGACTGACAGACAGGAGAGAACCACAGGCTCCAGCAGATGACTGACAGACAGGAGAGAACCACAGGCTCCAGCAGATGACTGACAGACAGGAGAGAACCACAGGCTCCAGCAGATGACTGACAGACAGGAGAGAACCACAGACTACAGATGACTGACAGACAGTAGAGAACCACAGACTACAGATGACTGACAGACAGTAGAGAACCACAGGCTCCAGATGACTGACAGACAGGAGAGAACCACAGGCTACAGCAGATGACTGACAGACAGTAGAGAACCACAGGCTACAGATGACTGACAGACAGGAGAGAACCACAGGCTACAGCAGATGACTGACAGACAGTAGAGAACCACAGGCTACAGATGACTGACAGACAGGAGAGAACCACAGGCTCCAGCAGATGACTGACAGACAGGAGAGAACCACAGACTACAGCAGATGACTGACAGACAGGAGAGAACCACAGGCTCCAGCAGATGACTGACAGACAGGAGAGAACCACAGACTACAGATGACTGACAGACAGGAGAGAACCACAGACTACAGATGACTGACAGACAGGAGAGAAACACAGGCTACATATGACTGACAGACAGGACCAGGGACCAGGTTAGAACCAGGATAAACCAGCTAATCCCACCTCTGTGCTCCCCTCAAGGGGCGCAGCCGACCCGCTCTAGCCCCCCTACAGGCCTGCTCTGACTCCCTCCAGGCAGACACGAGCCCCCATGACCCCCCCTGGAAAACACATCTCTCCAAATCTCTCTGACAGGCACATTGGGGCACGTGCATACACAAACACGTACACAGTGACACAAACACATCTCCCTCATCCCTACCCTCCCCCCTCTCTCTCCCCTCCCTGTCTCCATTACAGCCCTTCTCTCTCTCTGTCTCTCTCTCTCTCTCTCTCTCTTTCTCTCTGTCTCTCTGTCTCTCTCTCTCTTTCTCTCTGTCTCTCTCTCTCTTTCTTTCTGTCTCTCTCTGTCTCTCTCTGTCTCTCTCTCTCTCTCTCTCTCTCTTTCTCTCTCTTTCTCTCTCTGTCTCTCTTTCACTGTCTCTCTCTCTCTGTCTCTCTGTCTCGCTCTCTCTCTCTTTCTTTCTCTGTCGCTCTCTCTCTCTTTCTCTCTCTCTCTGTCTCTCTCTCTCTTTCTTTCTGTCTCTCTCTGTCTCTCTCTCTCTCATTCTCTGTCTCTCTCTTTCACTCTCTCTCTCTCTCTCTCTCTCTCTCTCTCTCTCTCTCTCTCTCTCTCTCTGTCTCTCTCTCTCCTGGCTAATCAGATATGTGTGATCCAGGAGTTCACCTCTCCAGGGATACAGTAGCTAGAGAGTGGATGAAGTAATGGTTGTTAACACTAGCTCTGGAGCAGACTACAGCCGACTACTGCAGAGAGACTGCCCTGTAGTTAACATGACGCTTTAACTGCCAGGCAGAGGAGAACAGGAGACCAGTTGTTCATCACCAGGCAGGGAGTCAGGCCAGTTGTACATCAACAGGCAGGGAGTCAGGCCAGTTGTACATCATCAGGCAGGGAGTCAGGCCAGTTGTTCATCACCAGGCAGGGAGTCAGGCCAGTTGTTCATCACCAGGCAGGGAGTCAGGCCAGTTGTTCATCAACAGGCAAGGAGTCAGGCCAGTTGTTCATCAACAGGCAGGGAGTCAGGCCAGTTGTTCATCAACAGGCAGGGAGTCAGGCCAGTTGTTCATCAACAGGCAGGGAGTCAGGCCAGTTGTTCATCAACAGGCAGGGAGTCAGGCCAGTTGTTCATCAACAGGCAGGGAGTCAGGCCAGTTGTTCATCAACAGGCAGGGAGTCAGGCCAGTTGTTCATCATCAGGCAGGGAGTCAGGCCAGTTGTTCATCATCAGGCAGGGAGTCAGGCCAGTTGTTCATCAACAGGCAGGGAGTCAGGCCAGTTGTTCATCAACAGGCAGGGAGTCAGGCCAGTTGTTCATCAACAGGCAGGGAGTCAGGCCAGTTGTTCATCAACAGGCAGGGAGTCAGGCCAGTTGTTCATCATCAGGCAGGGAGTCAGGCCAGTTGTTCATCACCAGGCAGGGAGTCAGGCCAGTTGTTCCGACATGTTCTCGTGAGCCCCCTCATGGATCACAGTGACTGGTAAATTGACATCATGTGTCCCAAATGCCACCCTGTTCCCGATTTAGTGCACCACTTTTGCCCAGGGTAGTGCCCTATTAGGAACAGACAGCGCCGTTCCTTTACCTTTCCTCATGACGCCATCTTTACAGTAGAAACAGGGTGAGCAATCTGCCGAAACATCCTAAAAGGGAAAAGCATCATGGCCAAGCATCAATAGCTTTCTATTAGAGGGATCTATAGGTGCTGAATAGCTGGAACCAGGATCTTCTATTAGAAGGTTCTATAGGTGCTGAATAGTGTCCATTTACTATTCTCCAATGCTTTGTCTCTCTGAGTTCAGCACCACGGACAGTACCCAGTCTCTGTGAGTTCAGCACCATGAACAGTACCCAGTCCCTCTGAGTTCAGCACCACGGACAGTACCCAGTCTCTGAGTTCAGCACCACGGACAGTACCCAGTCTCTGTGAGTTCAGCACCCAGGACAGTACCCAGTCTCTGTGATGTCAGCCCCACGGACAGTACCCAGTATCTGTGAAGTTCAGCACCATGGACAGTACCCAGTATCTCTGAGTTCAGCACCATGGACAGTACCCAGTCTCTGTGAGTACATCACCATGGACAGTACCCAGTCTCTCTGAGTTCAGCATCATGGACAGTACCCAGTCTCTGTGAGTTCCGCCTCACGTACAGTACCCAGTCTCTCTGAGTTCAGCACCACGGACAGTACCCAGTCTCTCTGAGTTCAGCACCACGGACAGTACCCAGTCTCTCTGAGTTCAGCACCACGGACAGTACCCAGTCTCTCTGAGTTCAGCACCACGGACAGTACCCAGTCTCTCTGAGTTCAGCACCACGGACAGTACCCAGTCTCTCTGAGTTCAGCACCACGGACAGTACCCAGTCTCTCTGAGTTCAGCACCACGGACAGTGCCCAGTCTCTCTGAGTTCAGCACCACGGACAGTACCCAGTCTCTGTGAGTTCAGCACCACGGACAGTACCCAGTCTCTCTGAGTTCAGCACCACGGACAGTACCCAGTCTCTCTGAGTTCAGCACCACGGACAGTACCCAGTCTCTCTGAGTTCAGCACCACGGACAGTACCCAGTCTCTGTGAGTTCAGCACCACGGACAGTACCCAGTCTCTCTGAGTTCAGCACCACGGACAGTACCCAGTCTCTCTGAGTTCAGCACCACGGACAGTACCCAATTACTGCACTGCTTTATCATATTACCTGTTATATTATATGTTATATTATATGTTATATTATATGGGCTCCCTCCCGGCTGGCTTTATGGTAATAATGAAATTCACCATATTTTCAGTGACAGGAGTCAAAATTCAAGGACTTAATGTGGTGAATATCGTTTCTCCCATCTACTGAACATCTCTGGATATAGACGACCATTCAACAGTTTGGGGTCACTTAGAAATGTCCTTTAAAGAAAAAAAATAAATAATTGTCCATTAAAATGACATGATCAGAAATACAAGTCTGGACTATAATTAATTAAGACATATCTATAACGAGTCTGTTCTATAATCAATTAAGACATAACTATAAGGAGTCTGTTCTATAATCAATTAAGACATATCTATAACGAGTCTGTTCTATAATCAATTAAGACATATCTATAACGAGTCTGTTCTATAATCAATTAAGACATATCTATAACGAGTCTGTTCTATAATCAATTAAGACATATCTATAATGAGTCTGTTCTATAATCAATTAAGACATATCTATAACGAGTCTGTTCTATAATCAATTAAGACATATCTATAACGAGTCTGTTCTATAATCAATTAAGACATATCTATAACGAGTCTGTTCTATAATCAATTAAGACATATCTATAACGAGTCTGTTCTATAATCAATTAAGACATATCTATAACGAGTCTGTTCTATAATCAATTAAGACATATCTATAACGAGTCTGTTCTATAATCAATTAAGACATAACTATAACGAGTCTGTTATATAATCAATTAAGACATATCTATAACGAGTCTGGACTATAATCAATTAAGACATATCTATAACGAGTCTGGACTATAACCAATTAAGACATATCTATAACGAGTCTGTTCTATAATCAATTAAGACATATCTATAACGAGTCCGTTCTATAATCAATTAAGACATATCTATAACGAGTCTGTTCTATAATCAATTAAGACATATCTATAACGAGTCTGTTCTATAATCAATTAAGACATATCTATAACGAGTCTGTTCTATAATCAATTAAGACATATCTATAACGAGTCTGTTCTATAATCAATTAAGACATAACTATAACGAGTCTGTTATATAATCAATTAAGACATATCTATAACGAGTCTGGACTATAATCAATTAAGACATATCTATAACGAGTCTGGACTATAACCAATTAAGACATATCTATAACGAGTCTGTTCTATAATCAATTAAGACATATCTATAACGAGTCCGTTCTATAATCAATTAAGACATATCTATAACGAGTCTGTTCTATAATCAATTAAGACATATCTATAACGAGTCTGTTCTATAATCAATTAAGACATATCTATAACGAGTCTGTTATATAATCAATTAAGACATATCTATAACGAGTCTGTTCTATAATCAATTAAGACATATCAATGCAGTTAAACAGGTTCATGTAAAATAATGAATTATGTTGGCTTACACTTATGGCACTTCCAAAGGCCGAAACATGATGATTATTACAGTCGTGTCAATCATGTCATATACAGTATTCAGGCTGTTGTAACAAGGCATAGGCCAGCATTGTAGGCCTACTGCCTCTGCCCAGAGTAATACTAGGCTTTCAGGGCAACAATGGAGCTCATTTTGTCAAGTATGACCCCTGGTTAGAGTCCCTGTTTGCAGCTCATTTTGTCACGTATGAGCCCTGGTTACAGTCCCTGTTTGCAGCTCATTTTGTCAAGTATGAGCCCTGGTTAGAGTCCCTGTTTGCAGCTCATTTTGTCAAGTATGAGCCCTGGTTAGAGTCCCTGTTTGCAGCTCATTTTGTCACGTATGAGCCCTGGTTACAGTCCCTGTTTTGCAGCTCATTTTGTCACGTATGAGCCCTGGTTGTTGGGTGGTATTACATCGTGTTGGGTGGTATTACATCGTGTTGGGTGGTATTACATTGTGTTGGGTGGTATTACATTGTGTTGGGTGGTATTACATCGTGTTGGGTGGTATTACATCGTGTTGGGTGGTATTACATTGTGTTGGGTGGTTAGTTGGGTGGTATTACATTGTGTTGGGTGGTTAGTTGGGTGGTATTACATCGTGTTGGGTGGTATTACATTGTGTTGGGTGGTATTACATTGTGTTGGGTGGTATTACATCGTGTTGGGTGGTATTACATTGTGTTGGGTGGTTAGTTGGGTGGTATTACATTGTGTTGGGTGGTTAGTTGGGTGGTATTACATCGTGTTGGGTGGTATTACATTGTGTTGGGTGGTATTACATTGTGTTGGGTGGTATTACATCGTGTTGGGTGGTATTACATTGTGTTGGGTGGTATTACATCGTGTTGGTGGTATTACATCGTGTTGGGTGGTATTACATCGTGTTGGGTGGTATTACATCATGTTGGGTGGTATTACATTGTGTGGTTTAACTGCCTTGTTAAGGGGAACAGTGGGTTAACTGCCTTGTTAAGGGGAACAGTGGGTTAACTGCCTTGTTAAGGGGAACAGTGGGTTAAGTGCCTTGTTAAGGGGAACAGTGGATTAACTGCCTTGTTCAGGGGAACAGTGGGTTAACTGCCTTGTTAAGGGGAACAGTGGGTTAATGTAACAACGTTTGTCTGTTGTAAGAAGAGAGTCAGACCGAAATGCAGCGTGTAGGTTACTCATGACTTTAATGAATGATAAGATGGCTTCCAACCGCGTCGCCGTGCTGCCTCCTCATACCTGCGCCTCTCCACTCTCCCCGCGTCTATTTCATCCTTGGGACGGCGATATTCTCCCGGCTGCGCCCAGGGTCCTTTTCCGTCTAATTCCTCCTCCCATGTCCAAATCTCCAAGTGGTGCAGCCTCTCCCACTGCAACTGCTCTTCACGATTAACAGGGAGAGTAGGCTCAGGTCTGACTCCTGACTCAGCCACTCTCTCTCTGCGCTCTCCCCCGTTACTTTCGGTTTTCGCTCTGCGTCGCCGTGTTTTCCTTTTTGACTCCATTAGCCTGTAGCCCTCTTCGCACTGCTGAAGCGAATCCCAGGCGGGCGCCTGCACTCTCTCTGGGTCGGCCGCCCACCTGTCGAATTCTTCCCACGTCGTATACTCCATGTCTTTACCTTCCATAACGTCCTCCTTTAGCTTCTGCCAGTTAACACACTGCTCGGTCTGTGAGTGGTGGGTGTTTCTGTAACGACGTTCGTCTGTTGTAAGAAGAGAGTCAGACCGAAATGCAGCGTGTAGGTTACTCATGACTTTAATGAATGAAAACGGTACATGAAATAACTGATATACGAAAACAACAAACGAAACGAGAAACTAATTACAGCCTATCTGGTGAATACAACACAGAGACAGGAACAGACACCCACAAAATACAAAGCGAAAGTCAGGCTGTCTAAATACGGTTCTCAATCAGAGACAACGACAAGCACCTGACTCTGATTGAGAATCGCCTCAGGCAGTCAAGCCTAACTAGACACACCCCTAATCAGCCGCGATCCCAAATAATACAAACCCCAATACGAATACAACATATAAACCCATGTCACACCCTGGCCTACCCAAACATATAACAAAAACGCAAAATACAATGACCAAGGCGTGACAGCACCCCCCCCCCCTAAGGTGCGGACTCCCGGACGCACCTCAAGAGCATAGGGAGGGTCCGGGCGGGCGTCTGTCCATGGTGGCGGTTCTGGCTCGGGACGTGGACCCCACTCCATTAATGTCCTAGTTCCTCCCCTTAGCGTCCTGGGATCATCCACCTTCTCTGCCGACCATGGCCTAATAGTCCTCACCCAGATCCCCACATAACTGAGGGGCAGCTCGGGACAGAGGGGCAGCTCGGGACAGAGGGGCATCTCAGGACAGAGGGACAGCTGGGGACCGAAGCAGCCCGGGACTGAGGGGAAGCCCGGTACTGAGGGGAAGCCCGGTACTGAGGGGAAGCCCGGTACTGAGGGGAAGCCCGGTACTGAGAGGAAGCCCAGTACTGAGAGGAAGCCCAGTACTGAGAGGAAGCCCAGTACTGAGAGGAAGCTCAGGCAGGTAGTAGGCTCCGGTAAATCCTGGCTGGCTGGTGTAACTGGATGATTCTGGTTGTCTGGCCGATCTAGAAGATCATGGCTGACTGGCACTTCTGGCGGATCTTGGCAGACTGGCACTTCTGGCGGATCCTGGCAGACTGGCGACGCTGGGCAGACTGGCGGCACTGGGCAGACGGACGGCGCTGGGCAGGCTGGTGGCGCTGGGCAGGCTGGCGGCACTGGGCAGACTGGCGGCGCTGGGCAGACTGGCGCGCTGGGCAGACTGGGAGCACTGGGCAGAATGGGAGCACTAGCGGCGCTGGGCAGACTGGCGCGCTGGCGGCGCCGGGCAGACTGGGAGCACTGGGCAGGCTGGCGGCGCTGGGCAGGCTGGCGGCGCTGGGCAGACTGGCGGCGCTGGGCAGACTGGCGGCGCTGGGCAGACTGGGAGCACTGGGCAGACTGGGAGCACTAGCGGCGCTGGGCAGACTGGCGGCGCTGGCTGCGCCGGGCAGACTGGGAGCACTGGCCGCGCTGGGCAGACTGGGAGCACTAGCGGCGCTGGGCAGACTGGCGGCGCTGGCGGCGCCGGGCAGACGGGCGGCGCTGGGCAGGCTGGCGGCGCTGGGCAGGCTGGCGGCGCTGGGCAGGCTGGCGGCGCTGGGCAGACTGGCGGCGCTGGGCAGACTGGCGGCGCTGGGCAGACTGGGAGCACTGGGCAGACTGGGAGCACTAGCAGCGCTGGGCAGACTGGCGGCGCTGGCTGCGCCGGGCAGACTGGGAGCACTGGCCGCGCTGGGCAGACTGGGAGCACTGGCCGCGCTGGGCCGACTGGGAGCACTGGCCGCGCTGGGCTGACTGGGAGCACTGGCCGCGCTGGGCCGACTGGGAGCACTGGCGGCGCTGGGCAGACTGGAGACTCCGGCAGCGCAGGAGAGGAGAAAGGCTCTGGCTGTGCTAAACAGGCGGGAGACTCCAACAGCGCAGGAGAGGAGAAAAGTGCTGGCTGTTCTGAACAGGCGAGGCGCACTGGAGGCCTGGTGCGTGGTGCTGGAACTGGTGGTACTGGCTCGAGGACACGCACAGGAAGCCTGGTGCGGGGAGCTGCTACCGGAGGACTGGTGTGTAGAGGTGGCTCTGGATAGACCGGACCGTGCAGGTGCACTGGAGCTCTTGAGCACCGAGCCTGCCCAAGCTTACCTGGCTCGATGCCCACTCTAGCCCGGCCAATAGGAAGGGCTGGTATGCGCTGCACCTGGCTCTGCACCCGGCTCTGCACCCGCACTGGAAACACTGTGCGCTCCATAGCATAACACGGTGCCTGCCCGGTCTCTCTAGCCCAACGGTGAGCACAGGGAGTATGAGCAGGTCTCCTACCTGGCATAACTATTCTCTCTTCTTACCCCCCCCCAATAATTTTTTTGGGCTGCTTTTCCGGCTTCCAACTGTGTCGCCGTGCTGCCTCCTCATACCTGCGCCTCTCTGCTTTATCCGCGTCTATTTCATCCTTGGGACGGCGATATTCTCCCGGCTGCGCCCAGGGTCCTTTTCCGTCTAATTCCTCCTCCCATGTCCAAATCTCCAAGTGGTGCAGCCTCTCCCACTGCAACTGCTCTTCACGATTAACAGGGAGAGTAGGCTCAGGTCTGACTCCTGACTCAGCCACTCTCTCTCTGCGCTCTCCCCCGTTACTTTCGGTTTTCGCTCTGCGTCGCCGTGTTTTCCTTTTTGACTCCATTAGCCTGTAGCCCTCTTCGCACTGCTGAAGCGAATCCCAGGCGGGCGCCTGCACTCTCTCTGGGTCGGCCGCCCACCTGTCGAATTCTTCCCACGTCGTATACTCCATGTCTTTACCTTCCATAACGTCCTCCTTTAGCTTCTGCCAGTTAACACACTGCTCGGTCTGTGAGTGGTGGGTGTTTCTGTAACGACGTTCGTCTGTTGTAAGAAGAGAGTCAGACCGAAATGCAGCGTGTAGGTTACTCATGACTTTAATGAATGATAAGACGGTACATGAAATAACTGAAATACGAAAACAACAAACGAAACGAGAAACTAATTACAGCCTATCTGGTGAATACAACACAGAGACAGGAACAGACACCCACAAAATACAAAGCGAAAGTCAGGCTGTCTAAATACGGTTCTCAATCAGAGACAACGACAAGCACCTGACTCTGATTGAGAATCGCCTCAGGCAGTCAAGCCTAACTAGACACACCCCTAATCAGCCGCAATCCCAAATAATACAAACCCCAATACGAATACAACATATAAACCCATGTCACACCCTGGCCTACCCAAACATATAACAAAAACACAAAATACAATGACCAAGGCGTGACAGTTAACTGCCTGGTTCAGGGGAACAGTGGGTTAACTGCCTTGTTCAGGGGAACAGTGGGTTAACTGCCTTGTTCAGGGGAACAGTGGGCTAACTGCCTTGTTCAGGGGAACAGTGGGTTAACTGCCTTGTTAAGGGGAACAGTGGGTTAACTGCCTTGTTCAGGGGAACAGTGGTTTAACTGCCTTGTTAAGGGGAACAGTGGGTTAACTGCCTTGTTCAGGGGAACAGTGGGTTAACTGCCTTGTTCAGGGGAACAGTGGGCTAACTGCCTTGTTCAGGGGAACAGTGGGTTAACTGCCTTGTTCAGGGGAACAGTGGGCTAACTGCCTTGTTCAGGGGAACAGTGGGTTAACTGCCTTGTTCAGGGGAACAGTGGGCTAACTGCCTTGTTCAGGGGAACAGTGGGCTAACTGCCTTGTTCAGGGGAACAGTGGGTTAACTGCCTTGTTAAGGGGAACAGTGGGTTAACTGCCTTGTTCAGGGGAACAGTGTGTTAACTAGCCTTGTTCAGGGGAACAGTGGGTTAACTGCCTTGTTCAGGGGAATAGTGGGTTAACTAGCCTTGTTCAGGGGAACAGTGGGTTAACTAGCCTTGTTCAGGGGCAGAAGGACAGATTTGTTTACCTTGTCAGCTTATGATCTTACAACCTTTTGGCTACTAGTCCAACATTCTAACCACTAGGCTACATTCTAACCACTAGGCTACATTCTAACCACTAGTCTACATTCTAACCACTAGTCTACATTCTAACCACTCGTCTACATTCTAACCACTAGTCCAACATTCTAACCACTAGGCTACATTCTAACCACTAGGCTACATTCTAACCACTAGTCTACATTCTAACCACTAGTCTACATTCTAACCACTAGGCTACATTCTAACCACTCGTCTACATTCTAACCACTAGTCCAACATTCTAACCACTAGGCTACATTCTAACCACTAGTCTACATTCTAACCACTAGGCTACATTCTAACCACTAGTCTACATTCTAACCACTAGTCTACATTCTAACCACTAGTCTACATTCTAACCACTAGTCTACATTCTAACCACTAGTCTACATTCTAACCACTAGGCTACATTCTAACCACTAGGCTACATTCTAACCACGAGTCTACATTCTAACCACTAGTCTACATTCTAACCACTAGGCTACATTCTAACCACTCGTCTACATTCTAACCACTAGTCCAACATTCTAACCACTAGGCTACATTCTAACCACTAGGCTACATTCTAACCACGAGGCTACCTTCTAACCACTAGTCTACATTCTAACCACTAGTCTACATTCTAACCACTAGTCTACATTCTAACCACTAGGCTACATTCTAACCACGAGGCTACATTCTAACCACTAGTCTACATTCTAACCACTAGTCTACATTCTAACCACTAGTCTACATTCTAACCACTAGGCTACATTCTAACCACTAGTCTACATTCTAACCACTAGGCTACATTCTAACCACGAGGCTACCTTCTAACCACTAGGCTACATTCTAACCACTAGGCTACATTCTAACCACTAGGCTACATTCTAACCACTAGTCTACATTCTAACCACTAGGCTACATTCTAACCACCAGTCTACATTCTAACCACTCGTCTACATTCTAACCACTCGTCTACATTCTAACCACTAGGCTACATTCTAACCACTAGGCTACATTCTAACCACTAGTCTACATTCTAACCACTAGTCTACATTCTAACCACTAGTCTACATTCTAACCACTAGGCTACATTCTAACCACTAGTCTACATTATAACCACTAGGCTACATTCTAACCACGAGGCTACCTTCTAACCACGAGGCTACATTCTAACCACTAGTCTACATTCTAACCACTAGGCTACATTCTAACCACTAGTCTACATTCTAACCACTAGGCTACATTCTAACCACTAGGCTACATTCTAACCACTAGTCTACATTCTAACCACTAGGCTACATTCTAACCACTAGTCTACATTCTAACCACTAGTCTACATTCTAACCACTAGGCTACATTCTAACCACTAGTCTACATTCTAACCACTAGTCTACATTCTAACCACTAGGCTACATTCTAACCACTAGTCTACATTCTAACCACTAGTCTACATTCTAACCACTAGGCTACATTCTAACCACTAGTCTACATTCTAACCACTAGTCTACATTCTAACCACTAGGCTACATTCTAACCACTAATCTACATTCTAACCACTAGTCTACATTCTAACCACTAGTCTACATTCTAACCACTAGTCTACATTCTAACCACTAGGCTACATTCTAACCACTAGGCTACATTCTAACCACTAGTCTACATTCTAACCACTAGTCTACATTCTAACCACTAGTCTACATTCTAACCACTAGGCTACATTCTAACCACTAGTCTACATTCTAACCACTAGTCTACATTCTAACCACTAGTCTACATTCTAACCACTAGTCTACATTCTAACCACTAGTCTACATTCTAACCACTAGGCTACATTCTAACCACTAGTCTACATTCTAACCACTAGTCTACATTCTAACCACTAGTCTACATTCTAACCACTAGTCTACATTCTAACCACTAGGCTACATTCTAACCACTAGGCTACATTCTAACCACTAGTCTACATTCTAACCACTAGTCTACATTCTAACCACTAGTCTACATTCTAACCACTAGGCTACATTCTAACCACTAGGCTACATTCTAACCACTAGTCTACATTCTAACCACTAGTCTACATTCTAACCACTAGGCTACATTCTAACCACTAGGCTACATTCTAACCACTAGGCTACATTCTAACCACTAATCTACATTCTAACCACTAGTCTACATTCTAACCACTAGTCTACATTCTAACCACTAGTCTACATTCTAACCACTCGTCTACATTCTAACCACTAGTCTACATTCTAACCACTAGGCTACATTCTAACCATGAGGCTACCTTCTAACCACTAGGCTACATTCTAACCACTAGTCTACATTCTAACCACTAGTCTACATTCTAACCACTAGTCCAACATTCTAACCACTAGTCCAACATTCTAACCACTAGGCTACATTCTAACCACTAGTCTACATTCTAACCACTAGTCTACATTCTAACCACTAGTCCAACATTCTAACCACTAGTCCAACATTCTAACCACTAGGCTACATTCTAACCACTAGGCTACATTCTAACCACTAGGCTACATTCTAACCACTAGTCTACATTCTAACCACTAGGCTACATTCTAACCACTAGTCTACATTCTAACCACTAGTCCAACATTCTAACCACTAGTCCAACATTCTAACCACTAGGCTACATTCTAACCACTAGTCCAACATTCTAACCACTAGTCCAACATTCTAACCACTAGGCTACATTCTAACCACTAGGCTACATTCTAACCACTAGGCTACATTCTAACCACTAGGCTACATTCTAACCACTAGTCTACATTCTAACCACTAGGCTACATTCTAACCACTAGGCTACATTCTAACCACTAGTCTACATTCTAACCACTAGGCTACATTCTAACCACTAGGCTACATTCTAACCAGCTGCTGCCCCAAGTTAAGTGAAAACAAGCATAGAAAGCAGTATTGGTGTTTATGAAAAGAAAGCTACAATGTAAGGCTACTATTATATTATAACTGTTTTGGTGACAATCTGGTTGACTAACAATATTGGGTTGTTTACACTTTTCTTTATATACATAAATAGATGCGGAACATTAAAAAGTTTAGAACACCATAGTATCTAATAACCCCCCAAAATGTATTTTCCTACCAAATTAAGTAGCACAAAAATTCGAGTCTTTTCATAGGAATGAAGCCACACAGAAATGCAAAATGCACGAAATCTGCTGAAATAGTTTTTTTGTACAAATTTGCACGAATTGAATGTGAGATTGTGTTGCTTTATGGCCAGAAGTAAAGCCCAGCATGTACTTAACAATAACTCAGATTCACTTCGTTTCATTCACTTATAACTTTTCAAGCTACTAAAACGTTAAATTAACACGTTAAAGGCATCAGACGAACAGACTTTTCTTCCCAACGCGTCATAGAAATAGGCTAAACCCTCACAACGAATGATGGAATATTTTGGTGTTTCAGTTAAGACGATTTAAATCACAGCATTCACTTCCTGTTTAAAGTGACTACTAAAACCTGCAGAGGGCAGAAGAACTCTTGCCTCGTGCAGTTCAGCATTCCTTACAATAATCATCTCGTCTTTGTATTGCAAATGTGATTCTCATCAGCGACAATAAATTATAGTTCTGCTGTTGCCTAGCAGACGGGTTTGTTTTTAGAATGACATTGTTGTCACAAGCCTTTATACCTTCCAGCTGCCCCCAAAACAACACGCTCCCATTATATCTCATTGGTTTTATACACGTGTGCTTGTATTGGGGTTTCTATTGAGGTAATGATTTGTTCAGCAGCTTTCAAATGCACGGAGTCCAGTTCAATGGCCCGATTGATACGGCAGCATCCTAAAGCACAGCTTTCCATCGCGGAGGTTTGAGCAGAGCAGAGCAGAGAGGCAGAGAGGCAGCGAGGTGCAGGGAGATACAGCGATAGACAAGAACACACCAGAGATTATACTTGATGCCCCTCTCGGCGAGATGGTTGAGTCCACATCAAGGTTGCTGCCGCTGCTGTGCTCTCCTAAAATCCACTGTTCACTTTTAGCTTCGTTCTCAGCGTTTGGCATAGCACTACGGATTGCTGTCTCTGGCTGAAAAGGAATTACTTCCCAACCTAAATACACGTTTAGTTGTAAATATGAAAACTGTGCATAGAGACGGATACTACGCGGGATCTATCGAACTATCTGACATGATCAATAGAAGAAGCGTTAAATGCTGCCGGACGGATTTAGTTCAATCTAGAACCATGAGGATTAGAACTGGAATTATATTCTGGAATCTCATGTTTTCAATGATGTTCTCGTGTGTGAAAGGTACGTCATTGCAGTATTTCTTCTGGTTCTGTTTTATTTTTGGTTCCGGGAGAAAATCGATTGTAGCTTTATGGACGTGCGCGGAAAATGCAAGGGGTTTTGGATGGAGAGCCAGGGACGCATTTTTCTTCGGCTGCGCTCAATGCAGGCTTTGAGCGGAGTCTCGATAGATATTCTTGCAGTACACTCATCCGAATAGCACGTGAGCTGCTTGGGTTAGTAACTCGTGGATTGTGACTGACTTGAGTAACGACCATGCACTGCAGTTTTGTAATATAATACATCACGATGTTTTTTATTATTAACTTACAATAACCACATTTTACACGATGGGTCATTTTGTGCTCTTTTTGTTGTTGTTGCGGGGTTTAGTCTTGTGGATCTCGTGCGTTTCCTCCTGAACCCCTCTGGTTAAGTACCTTTACGGGGTCGTGTAGTAGGTTCATGAACAACGATATGAAACCAAAGTATTGAATGTTGGTCACAGACCTGCCAGCGCCTCCAGGTTGACTTTAGGTGCGCTGTTTAGTATGCTGATAGTGACGCCGCGACCACTTAGAGTGAATGGCCCCGATATTATACAATTAGAGAACGAATGGGTGAATCTTTATTTCTGAAAAACAACAACTTTGAGACTATCTAGTTACCTGCTAAGGGGAATTGTCTCGTGCTCGTGTGTATGTAATATATAAATAAAGAAGCTATGTCACAGCCTACGGTGTGTTGCGGTGGTAGGCTACAGATTAACATGTTGTATTTGGAGGCAGGAAAATTAGCCTATTTAAACGAGACTCTCTCGACATCTGCTATTTGGTTGACAAACCCATTTCATGTCACATCAGCAAATTTAATTTTTACCCACTTTTGAACATCAACAAAAACACACCTTGTTTTTTTCCACCTAAACTAATTGTTGCGCGTAGAGGCATATTGTTCATCCGCAAATGTTGGACAATATATTATATTTTCTATAATCTGCGTATTATAATGTAATGAATAAAGATCAAGGGCAAGCTAATTTGCCACTCCATGTGTATCCGTGACACTTCATCATGCTTCCGTCTGCATTATGTCAACAACAACATTATCTACAATGAGTCCAGTTTACATCACTGAGTTTCACTCCTTACTCACTTCTAGAGCGGATGAAATATGATCCTCACTAACCCCCGTAGCTACTCCATACTCTCTGAGATGCGTTGTGATCCTGATACAGTATAATGCAGATACCAGTGTACATGTGGACCCCCCCTGCAGTCATTTCTGCTGTCTGTCTACTGGGGGTGGATGAATGTGTTGCCTGCCTCCATCAGGGTTTCATCACCACCCACATTGGAAAGACAAGACAGAGAAGGAGAAGAGAGAGGAGACTTCAAACAGCCCTACAGCTACTGGATTGACACTTGATGCAGATTTGGTGATGCATGACTGCATTACCTAGAGGGGTCTGGAGAGCACCTTGAATTAGGAAGATGGTCCAGCTAGCATGAAGCCAAGGGCAGGACAGGCCACCCATATCCATCTCTGCTGGGCCATCTTCTCTATCTCTTTCTCTCTATCTCTCTATCTCTATGACTCTATCTGACTCTCTCTCTCTCTCTCCCTCTCTCAATTTATCTTTCTATCTCTCTGACTCTATCTGACTCTATCTGACTCTCTCTCTCTCTCTCTCTCTCTCTCTCTCTCTCTCTCTCTCTCTCTCTCTCTCTCTCTCTCTCTCTCTCTCTCTCTCTCTCTCTCTCTCTCTCTCTCTCTCTCTCTCACACACACACAATTTCTCTTTCTCTCTATCTCTCTGACTCCATCTGACTATCTCTCTCTCTCTCTCTCTCTCTCTCTCTCTCTCTCTCTCTCTCTCTCTCTCTCTCTCTCTCTCTCTCTCTCTCTCTCTCTCTCTCTCTCTCTCTCTCTCTCTCTCTCTCTCTCTCTCTCTCTCTCTTCTCTCTCTTCTCTCCCTACCTCTCTTTCTCTCTTTTTCTCTCTCTCTCCCTCTCTCTCTCTCTATTTCTCTTTCTCTCTACCTTTCTCTCTCTCTCTCTCTCTTTCTCTCGCTCTCTCTCTCTCTCGCTCTCTGTGGTTGGGAGTGGGACCAATGCCACGGGGCTTAACAAGGAAAAGCAAGTTCCTCCCTGAGCTCCAGCAAATAATTACCAGTAATCTGGGAGTGGGTTAATCTATTCAGTGATCGAGAGGGAGGGAAAGAGAGAGACGGAGAGAGAGAGAGAGAGGTGGAGAAGAGAGAGGGAGAGAAAGAGAAAGATGGAGAGAGAGAGGTGGAGAAGAGAGTGTGTGTGTGGGGGGGGGGGGACTGTCACGATGACTTGTAGCTAGCTAGCTGTAGTGTGATTATGTAAACCAGAGCAGTTTGTCTGTGTAATTATACACTATCTTCATGGAGAGCAGGGATTATCCTGCCCCTCAGGTTCTTCATCTCTCAAGTGGCTGTAGAGCCCATCTCTACTCCCTTCACACCATGTTGAGGAACAATCTCTTCTCCCTTCACATCATATAGTAGAACCATCTAAATATAAAAAAAAATATATGCCATTTAGCAGACGCTTTTATCCAAAGCGACTTACAGTCATGTGTGCATACATTCTACGTATGGGTGGTCCCGGGGATCAAACCCACTACCCTGGCGTTACAAGCGCCATGCTCTACCAACTGAGCTACAGAAGGACCACCCTTCACACCATGTTAAGGAACCATCTCTTGTCCCTTCACATCATATAGTAGAACCATCTCTACTCCCTTCACATCATATAGTAGAACCATCTCTACTCCCTTCACACCATATAGTAGAACCATCTCTTGTCCCTTCACACCATGTTGAGGAACCATCTCTTGTCCCTTCACACCATGTTGAGGAACCATCTCTTCTCCCTTCACACCATATAGTAGAACCATCTCTTGTCCCTTCACACCATGTTGAGGAACCATCTCTTGTCCCTTCACACCATGTTGAGGAACCATCTCTACTCCCTTCACACCATATAGTAGAACCATCTCTTGTCCCTTCACACCATGTTGAGGAACCATCTCTTCTCCCTTCACACCATATAGTAGAACCATCTCTTGTCCCTTCACACCATGTTGAGGAACCATCTCTACTCCCTTCACACCATATAGTAGAACCATCTCTTGTCCCTTCACACCATGTTGAGGAACCATCTCTTCTCCCTTCACACCATGTTGAGGAACCATCTCTTCTCCCTTCACACCATGTTGAGGAACCATCTCTTCTCCCTTCACACCATATAGTAGAACCATCTCTTCTCCCTTCACACCATATAGTAGAACCATCTCTTGTCCCTTCACACCATGTTGAGGAACCATAGAACCATCTCTTGTCCCTTCACACCATAGTTGAGAACCATCTCTTCTCCCTTCACACCATGTTGAGGAACCATCTCTTCTCCCTTCACACCATGTTGAGGAACCATCTCTTCTCCCTTCACACCATGTTGAGGAACCATCTCTTCTCCCTTCACACCATGTTGAGGAACCATCTCTTCTCCCTTCACACCATGTTGAGGACACCATGTTGAGGAACCATCTCTTCTCCCTTCACACCATGTTGAGGAACCATCTCTTCTCCCTTCACACCATGTTGAGGAACCATCTCTTCTCCCTTCACACCATGTTGAGGAACCATCTCTTCTCCCTTCACACCATATAGTAGAACCATCTCTTTCTCCCTTCACACCATGTTGAGGAACCATCTCTTCTCCCTTCACATCATGTTGAGGAACCATCTCTTTCTCCCTTCACACCATATAGTAGAACCATCTCTTCTCCCTTCACACCATGTTGAGGAACCATCTCTTCTCCCTTCACACCATGTTGAGGAACCATCTCTTCTCCCTTCACATCATATAGTAGAACCATCTCTTCTCCCTTCACACCATGTTGAGGAACCATCTCTTCTCCCTTCACACCATGTTGAGGAACCATCTCTTCTCCCTTCACACCATGTTGAGGAACCATCTCTTCTCCCTTCACACCATATAGTAGAACCATCTCTTCTCCCTTCACACCATGTTGAGGAACCATCTCTTCTCCCTTCACACCATGTTGAGGAACCATCTCTTCTCCCTTCACACCATATAGTAGAACCATCTCTTCTCCCTTCACATCATATAGTAGAACCATCTCTTCTCCCTTCACATCATATAGTAGAACCATCTCTTCTCCCTTCACATCATCACATCATGTTGAGGAACCATCTCTTCTCCCTTCACACCATATAGTAGAACCATCTCTTCTCCCTTCACACCATGTTGAGGAACCATCTCTTCTCCCTTCACACCATGTTGAGGAACCATCTCTTCTCCCTTCACACCATGTTGAGGAACCATCTCTTCTCCCTTCACACCATGTTGAGGAACCATCTCTTCTCCCTTCACACCATGTTGAGGAACCATCTCTTCTCCCTTCACATCATGTTGAGGAACCATCTCTTCTTCCTTCACATCATGTTGAGGAACCATCATCTTCTCCCTTCACACCATATTGTAGGAACCATCTCTTCTCCCTTCACACTGCTCCTTGGTGGATCTAAAAGCTGTTGCATGGAGTCAAGACTGGAGTTTTTTTCTTCATCTCCCTCTCTCTTTCTTTCAATTAAAATCAATCAAATACTTTTGAAGTGAGCTTCATTGGCATGGGGAACCGTATGTTTACATTACAAAGCAAGTGAAATAAACAATATTCAGAAATGAAGTAAACAAATCAGACATTTTAAATGGTGTCGTATGCAGTCAGGACTGGAGATGAGGTGTTGTATGGAGTCAGGACTGGAGATGAGGTGTTGTATGGAGTCAGGACTGGAGATGAGGTGTCCCTTCAGGACCTGGAGGAGTCAGGACTGGAGATGAGGTGTTGTATGGAGTCAGGACTGGAGATGAGGTGTTGTATGGAGTCAGGACTGGAGATGAGGTGTTGTATGGAGTCAGGACTGACTGTAGATGAGGTGTTGTATGGAGTCAGGACTGGAGATGAGGTGTTGTATGGAGTCAGGACTGGAGATGAGGTGTTGTCCCTTCAGGACTGGAGATGAGGTGTTGTCCCTGGAGTCAGGACTCCCTTCAGATGTTGAGGTGTTGTATGGAGTCAGGACTGGAGATGAGGTGTTGGATGGACAGTGGAATACAGAACAACAGCCCAGCTGCTGTTATTCTCTGTGATGGATTTCACCTCATCATTTGGAATCAGCCAGAAACTCAGTTTAGATAATGGGATCCAGCCAGAAACCCAGTTGAGATAATGTAATTGTGGAGATAAACAGAAAAGGGCCATTTGTAAACAGCCATGTTGAGATCTGGCTGATACGGATTTGTAATGTTGGAAACAAAGTATCAGGCAGGAAATTAACGCCAGCAAATAAACATGAAATCAAACTGCAGTTAAAGGGTATTTAAACGGAACAATTATAATTGAGATGTAATAAACAAACCTGTAGATTAAAGTTTGAGAAAAATCATTCTCACCTACACAGATTAATAATCATTCTCACGTACACATATTAATAATGATTCTCACATACACAGATTCAAAATCATTCACACCCACACAGATTAATAGTCATTCATACTCTCAAAGATTAATAATCATTCACTCCCACAGAGATTAATAATGATTCACACTCTCACAGAGATTAATAATCATTCATACTCAAAAGATTAATAATCATTCACTCCGTATGCACAGAGATTAATAATGATTCACACTCTCACAGAGATTAATAATGATTCACACTCAGGACTGGAGATTGTTAATCATTCACACTGGACACAGGATTAATAATCATTCACACTCACAGAGATTAATAATGATTCACACTCTCACAGAGATTAATAATCATTCACACTCTCACAGAGATTAATAATCATTCACACTCACACAGATTAAAAATCATTCACACTCTCACACAGATTAACAATCATTCACACCCACACAGAGATTAATAATCATTCACACCCACACAGAAAAAATCATTCACTGTGACTCACACAGATTAAAAGTTTCATTCCACTCAGAAACCCAGATGAGATAATCATTGTCACATAAACAGATTAAAATCATTCACACTGGATCTCACACATCTTAACAATCATTCCACAAATAAACAGAAATTAAACTGAGTTAAAGGGTCACAGAGATTAATAATGAGATGTTAAACAAACACTCTCACAGAGATTAATAATCATTCACACTCTCACAGAGATTAATAATGATTCACACTCACAGAGATTAATAATGATTCACACCTCACAGAGATTAATAATCATTCACACTCTCACAGAGATTAATAATCATTCACACTCTCACAGAGATTAATAATGATTCACACTCTCACAGAGATTAATAATGATTCACACTCTCACAGAGATTAATAATCATTCACACTCTCACAGAGATTAATAATGATTCACACTCTCACAGAGATTAATAATGATTCACACTCTCACAGAGATTAATAATGATTCACACTCTCACAGAGATTAATAATCATTCACACTCTCACAGAGATTAATAATCATTCACACTCTCACAGAGATTAATAATCATTCACACTCTCACAGAGATTAATAATTATTCATACACACACAGATTTTCTTAACAACAGATTTGATTGTTGATAGTTTATTAAACATAACAAATCTCACTCATCTCAGCTAGCAAAAAACAACACATTGCACGAGACAATATTCTCAAATATTTTCTGTTATGTAAATGCACAAATAGCAGATGGATAATTTATTGTTTCATGAAACATCTCACTGTGAAGAATCATACTGCTTATTTGGGCTATCATGTCCTGAGGTGTCCTGAGGTGTCCTGAGGTGTCTGTTGTCAAGGTGTCCTGAGGTGTCCTGAGGTGTTATATTTAGACTGTTGTCAACGTGTCCTGAGGTGTCCTGTGGTGTCCTGAGGTGTCCTGAGGTGTTATATTTAGACTGTTGTCAACGTGTCCTGAGGTGTCCTGAGGTGTCCTGAGGTGTTATATTTAGACTGTTGTCAACGTGTCCTGAGGTGTCCTGAGGTGTCCTGAGGTGTCCTGAGGTGTTATATTTAGACTGTTGTCAACGTGTCCTGAGGTGTCCTGAGGTGTCCTGAGGTGTCCTGAGGTGTTATATTTAGACTGTTGTCAACGTGTCCTGAGGTGTCCTGAGGTGTCCTGAGGTGTTATATTTAGACTGTTGTCAACGTGTCCTGAGGTGTCCTGAGGAGTCCTGAGGTGTCCTGAGGTGTCCTGAGGTGTTATATTTAGACTGTTGTCAACGTGTCCTGAGGTGTCCTGAGGTGTCCTGAGGTGTCCTGAGGTGTTATATTTAGACTGTTGTCAACATGTCCTGAGGTGTCCTGAGGTGTCCTGTGGTGTCCTGAGGTGTCCTGAGGTGTTATATTCAGACTGTTGTCAACGTGTCCTGAGGTGTCCTGAGGTGTCCTGAGGTGTTATATTCAGACTATTGTCAACGTGTCCTGAGGTGTCCTGAGGTGTCCTGAGGCGTGTCCTGAGGTGTCCTGAGGTGTTATATTCAGACTATTGTCAAGGTGTCCTGAGGTGTCCTGAGGTGTTATATTCAGACTATTGTCAACGTGTCCTGAGGTGTCCTGAGGTGTCCTGAGGTGTTATATTCAGACTGTTGTCAACGTGTCCTGAGGTGTCCTGAGGTGTTATATTCAGACTATTGTCAACGTGTCCTGAGGTGTCCTGAGGTGTCCTGAGGTATCCTGAGGTGTTATATTCAGACTGTTGTCAACGTGTCCTGAGGTGTCCTGAGGTGTCCTGAGGTGTCCTGAGGTGTTATATTCAGACTGTTGTCAAGTGTCCTGAGGTGTCCTGAGGTGTCCTGAGGTGTCCTGAGGTGTCCTGAGGTGTCCTGAGGTGTCCTGAGGTGTCCTAGGTGTTATATTCAGACTATTGTCAAAGTGTCCTCTGTTTATTTCTTTATATTCAGGTGTTTAGGTTGAGGATTTCTCATCAATTCAACTGATTACTGTCCAGGATGTACTGTCTAATATGATGCAGCAGTGTTGTATTACTGTATTGATATTCAACTCTGTCTCTGTCTCTGTCTCTCTCTGTCTCTGTCTCTGTCTCTGTCTCTGTCTCTGTCTCTGTCTCTGTCTCTCTCTCTGTCTCTGTCTCTGTCTCTGTCTCTGTCTCTGTCTCTGTCCTGTCTCTGTCTCTGTGTCCTGTCTGTCTCTGTCTCTGTCTCTGTCTCTGTCTCTGTCTGTCTCTGTCTCTGTCTCTGTCTCTGTCTCTGTCCTGAGGTGTCTCTATTCTCTCTCTCTCAAAGTCTCTCTGTCTTCTTTCTCTTCTCTCTCTTCAACTCACTCGATTTACTCATTTCTCATCACTCACTTCAACCACCATTACTGTCCAGGATGTACTGTCTAATATGATGCAGCATTACTGTATTGAGTAGCAACTCTGTCTCTCTCACTCACTCACTCACTCTCTCTCTCTCTCTCTCTCACTCTCTCTCACGCTCTCTCACACACACACACACACACACACACACTCTGTCACACACTCTCTCTCTCTCTCATTCTCTCTCACACTCTTCTCATTCTCTCTGTCACACACACTCTCTCTGTCTCTCTCATTCTCTCTCTCACACACTCTTTCTCTCTCTCACTTTCACACACTCTCACATTCTCTCTCACTGGACTCGTCTCCTAAACAACGTCGGCAGTAATGTCCTTGTTCAGTCTCTCGATTCTCAGATATTCAGATCTGTTCTCTGATCTTGAGTTCATTGGGAGAAATTTCTCGCTCTTCAAATGGAATATTCCAGAGCCCTGAATTCTAAGTTATATAGATAGATTCCTCAAGTAGCCTGAAGTCATTGTTTTGGGTGTTATTTCCCAATGGAATATCTTACCGTCTTCTACACATTCTAGTGACTCGTGAGGTCGACCACTGTGATTATTATTATCTGACCCTGCTGGTCATGTTCTGTTTTAATCTCCATCCGGAACAGCCAGAAGAGGACTGGCCCATCCCTCATAGCCTGGTTCCTCTCTAGGTTTATAATCTCCACCCGGAACAGCCAGAAGAGGACTGGCCCATCCCTCATAGCCTGGTTCCTCTCTAGGTTTATAGTCTCCACCCCTCATAGCCTGGTTCCTCTCTAGGTTTATAATCTCCACCCGGAACAGCCAGAAGAGGACTGGCCCACCCCTCATAGCCTGGTTCCTCTCTAGGTTTATAATCTCCACCCCTCATAGCCTGGTTCCTCTCTCGGTTTATAGTCTCCACCCCTCATAGCCTGGTTCCTCTCTAGGTTTATAATCTCCACCCCTCATAGCCTGGTTCCTCTCTAGGTTTATAATCTCCACCCCTCATAGCCTGGTTCCTCTCTAGGTTTATAATCTCCACCCCTCATAGCCTGGTTCCTCTCTAGGTTTATAAACTCCACCCCTCATAGCCTGGTTCCTCTCTAGGTTTATAATCTCCACCCCTCATAGCCTGGTTCCTCTCTAGGTTTATAATCTCCACACGGCACAGCCAGAAGAGGACTGGCCACCCTCATAGCCTGACGCACCTCTCTAGGTTTATAGTCTCCACCCCTCATAGCCTGGTTCCTCTCTAGGTTTATAGTCTCCACCCTCATAGCCTGGTTCCTCTCTAGGTTTATAATCTCCACCCCTCATAGCCTGGTTCCTCTCAAGGTTTCTTCCTAGGTTTTGGCCTTTCTAGGGAGTTTTTCCTAGCCACCGTGCTTCTACATCTGCATTGCTTGCTGTTTGGGGTTTTAGGCTGGGTTTCTGTACAGCACTTTGAGATTCAGCTGATGTACGAAGGGCTTTATTACATTTGATTTGTTCCAGTGTTTAGTGTCCTGTGTTCTGTTGTGCTTTTGGAAGGAAGTTTCATAGCCTGACATATTGTTTTGGGTTTATTTCCAGGAAATGGAATATCTTTATAGCTATTGTCATAGAACTGGAAGGAAATTAGGGGCAACAGCTGAAGAAGTTTTGGAATCACCATTTCCCATGGAATATTCCACTGCCCTGAATTTTGATGTTATTAATATTCTATGATCTAGCCTGAGAGTCATTGTTTTGGGTGTTATTTCCCAATGGAATATTCCAGAGCCCTGAATTCTAAGTTATATAGATAGATTCCTCAAGTAGCCTGAAGTCATTGTTTTGGGTGTTATTTGTGTGTGGAATATTCAGAGCCTTAGAATCTGGGAAAGATTTTCCTTTTCATTGTTTTGGGTGTTACAACACGACAAAGGGATGATCCATTCTATCAATGGGACTGTTACCATCCATTCTATCAAAGGGACTATTCCAGACAATCCATTCTATCAATGGGACTGGACAACTGAAGTCATTGTTTTGGGACTGTACAATCCATTCCCAATGGAATATTCCAATCCATTCTATCAAAGGGACTTATATACAATCCATTCTATCAAGTGGGACTGAAGTCAATTGTTTTCAAAGGGACTGACTACAATCCATTCTATCAATGGAATGGACAGAGCCCTGAATTCTATCAAAGGGTTGGATGACAATCCATTCTATCAATGGGACTGGACAACAATCATTCTATTTTGGGTACAATCCATTTATCAATGGACTATTACAATCCATTCTAGTTATATAGACTAGATTCCTCAATAGCATTCTAGTCAATTGTTTTGGGTGTTATTTCCAATGGAATATTCAAAGGACTGACTACAATCCATTCTATCAAAGGGACTGGACTACAATCCATTCTATCAATGGGACTGATTTACAATCCATTCTATCAAAGGGACTGGTTATACAATCCATTCTATCAAAGGGACTGAAGTCATTGTTCAAAGGGACTGGATTTACAATGGATTATTCAAAGGACTGGACTACAATCCATTCTATCAGTTAGTTAGATAGATTCCATTCTATCAAAGGGACTGAAGTCAATCCATTGTTTTGGGGTTATTTCCCAATGGATTCTATCAAGGACTGAATTCAATCCATTCTATCAATGGGACTCAAGTAGCCTGAAGTCATTGTTTTGGGTGACTTCCATTTATCAATGGAATATTCCACAATCCATTCTAAGGGACTGGACTACAATAGATTCTATCAATTAGTTCTGAAGTCCATTCTATCAATGGGACTGTTATTTCCATTCTATCAATGGGACTGACTACAATCCATTCTATCAATGGGACTGAACTACAATCCATTCTATCAATTAGTTCTGGACTACAATCCATTCTATCAATTGTTCTGGACTACAATCCATTCTATCAATGGACTGACTACAATCCATTCTATCAAAGGGACTGGACTACAATCCATTCTATCAATGGGACTGGAAGTCATTGTTTTGGGTGACAATTATTCTATCAATGGACTGGACTACAATCCATTCTATCAATGGGACTGACTCCAATCCATTCTATCAATGGGACTGACTACAATCCATTCTTTTGGGACTGGACTACAATCCATTCTATCAATGGGACTGGACTACAATCCATTCTATCAAAGGGACTGGACTACAATCCATTCTATCAATGGGACTGACTCCAATCCATTCTATCAATGGGACTGGACTACAATCCATTCTATCAATGGGACTGGACTACAATCCATTCTATCAATGGGACTGGACTACAATCCATTCTATCAATGGGACTGGACTACAATCGATTCTATCAATGGGACTGGACTACAATCCATTCTATCAAAGGGACTGGACTACAATCGATTCTATCAGAAGAGGACTGGACTACAATCCATTCTATCAATGGGACTGGACTACAATCCATTCTATCATAGCCTGGACTACAATCCATTCTATCAAAGGGACTGGACTACAATCCATTCTATCAAAGGGACTGGACTACAATCCATTCTATCAATTAGTTCTGGTTCCAATCCATTCTATCAAAGGGACTGGACCACCCCATTCTATCAATTAGTTCTGGACTACAATCCATTCTATCAATGGGACTGGACTACAATCCATTCTATCAAAGGGACTGGACTACAATCCATTCTATCAATGGGACTGGACTACAATCCATTCTATCAAAGGGACTGGTTCCAATCCATTTATCAAAGGGACTGGACCAATCCATTCTATCAATGGGACTGGACCCAATCCATTCTATCAATGGGACTGGACTACAATCCATTCTATCAATGGGACTGGACCAATCCATTCTATCAATGGGACTGGTTCCATTCTATCAAAGGTTTATAATCTCCATTCCCTCATGGGACTGGACTCAATCCATTCTATAATCTCCACCAATCCATTCTATCAAGACTGGACTACAATCCATTCTATCAATGGGACTGGACTACAATCCATTCCCTCATGGGACTGGACTACAATCTAGGTTTATAATCCACTGGACTACAATCCATTCTATCAAAGGGACTGGACTACAATCCATTCTATCAATGGGACTGGACTCAATCCATTTATCAAAGGGACTCCACCCCTCATCCATTCTATCAAAGGGACTGGACTACAATCCATTCTATCAAAGGGACTGGACGACAATCCATTCTATCAATGGGACTGGACTGCAATCCATTCTATCAATTAGTTCTGGACTACAATCCATTCTATCAATTAGTTCTGGACTACAATCCATTCTATCAAAGGGACTGGACTACAATCCATTCTATCAATGGGACTGGACTACAATCCATTCTATCAAAGGGACTGGACTACAATCCATTCTATCAATTAGTTCTGGACTACAATCCATTCTATCAAAGGGACTGGACTACAATCCATTCTATCAAAGGGACTGGACTACAATCCATTCTATCAAAGGGACTGGACTACAATCCATTCTATCAATGGGACTTTACAATCCATTCTATCAAAGGGACTGGACTACAATCCATTCTATCAAAGGGACTTTTTACAATCCATTCTATCAAAGGGACTGGATGACAATCCATTCTATCAATGGGACTGACAACAATCCATTCTATCAATGGGACTGGACTACAATCCATTCTATCAAAGGGACTGGACTACAATCCATTCTATCAATGGGACTGGACTACAATCCATTCTATCAAAGGGACTGGACTACAATCCATTCTATCAAAGGGACTGACTACAATCCATTCTATCAAAGGGACTGGACTACAATCCATTCTATCAATGGGACTGGACTACAATCCATTCTATCAATGGGACTGGACTACAATCCATTCTATCAATGGGACTGGACTACAATCCATTCTATCAAAGGGACTGGACTACAATCCATTCTATCAAAGGGACTGGACTACAATCCATTCTATCAATTAGTTCTGGACTACAATCCATTCTATCAATGGGACTGGACTACAATCCATTCTATCAATGGGACTGGACTACAATCCATTCTATCAATGGGACTGGACTACAATCCATTCTATCAATTAGTTCTGGACTACAATCCATTCTATCAATTAGTTCTGGACTACAATCCATTCTATCAATGGGACTGGACTACAATCCATTCTATCAAAGGGACTGGACTACAATCCATTCTATCAATGGGACTGGACTACAATCCATTCTATCAAAGGGACTGGACGACAATCCATTCTATCAAAGGGACTGGACTACAATCCATTCTATCAATGGGACTGGACTACAATCCATTCTATCAATGGGACTGGACTACAATCCATTCTATCAATGGGACTGGACTACAATCCATTCTATCAATGGGACTGGACTACAATCCATTCTATCAAAGGGACTGGACTACAATCCATTCTATCAATGGGACTGGACTCCAATCCATTCTATCAATGGGACTGGACTACAATCCATTCTATCAATGGGACTGGACTACAATCCATTCTATCAATGGGACTGGACTACAATCCATTCTATCAATGGGACTGGACTACAATCGATTCTATCAATGGGACTGGACTACAATCCATTCTATCAAAGGGACTGGACTACAATCGATTCTATCAATGGGACTGGACTACAATCCATTCTATCAATGGGACTGGACTACAATCCATTCTATCAATGGGACTGGACTACAATCCATTCTATCAAAGGGACTGGACTACAATCCATTCTATCAAAGGGACTGGACTACAATCCATTCTATCAATTAGTTCTGGACTACAATCCATTCTATCAAAGGGACTGGACTACAATCCATTCTATCAATTAGTTCTGGACTACAATCCATTCTATCAATGGGACTGGACTACAATCCATTCTATCAAAGGGACTGGACTACAATCCATTCTATCAATGGGACTGGACTACAATCCATTCTATCAAAGGGACTGGACGACAATCCATTCTATCAAAGGGACTGGACTACAATCCATTCTATCAATGGGACTGGACTCCAATCCATTCTATCAATGGGACTGGACTACAATCCATTCTATCAATGGGACTGGACTACAATCCATTCTATCAATGGGACTGGACTACAATCCATTCTATCAAAGGGACTGGACTACAATCCATTCTATCAATGGGACTGGACTCCAATCCATTCTATCAATGGGACTGGACTACAATCCATTCTATCAATGGGACTGGACTACAATCCATTCTATCAATGGGACTGGACTACAATCCATTCTATCAATGGGACTGACTACAAGCGATTCTATCAATGGGACTGGACTACAATCCATTCTATCAAAGGGACTGGACTTTTTTCGATTTATCAATACAGACTGACTCCAATCCATTCTGAGGGACTGGGGACCATCCATTTATCAAAGGACTGTCTACAATCCATTCTAGGAGAGTTGGGGGCCTTTTTCCATTTATCACTGGGACAGGACTGCAATCCATTCTGATCAATTAGTTCTGGACTACAATCCATTCTATCAATTAGTTCTGGACTACAATCCATTCTATCTGAAAGAGTTGGACTACAATCCATTTATCAATGGGACTGGACTACAATCCATTCTATCTGAGGGACTGGACTACAATCCATTTTAGTTTATCAATTAGTTCTGTCAATCCATTCTATCAAAGGGAGTTGGGGGCCTTTTTTATCAAAGGGACTGGACTCCAATCCAGGCTATCAATGAGGAGAGTTCCATTCTATTGGGACTGGACTACAATCCTGTCTAACATATTCTATCAAAGGGGGACTACAATCCATTTATCAACAGGACTGTCAATCCATTCTGAGGAGAGTTGGGGGCCATTTTAGTTTATCAAAGGACTGACTACAATCCATTCTATTTTTTTAGTTTGGACACAAGGCTGTCTATGAGGAGAGTCTGGACTTTTCCATTCTATCAATGGGACAGGCTCCAATCCATTCTATCAATGGGACTGGAGTTACCATCCATTCTATCAATGGGACTGGACTACAATCCATTCTATCAAATCTGAGGAGAGTTGGGGGCCTTTTCCATTCTATCAATGGGACTGACTACAATCCATTCTAGGAAGTTGGGACTGGACTACAATCCATTTATCAAAGGCTGACTACAATCCATTCTGAGGAGAGTTGGGGGACTCTTTTCCATTTATCACTGGGACTGGCTACAATCCATTCTATGATGGGAGTTGGACTACAATCCATTCTATCAATGGGACTGGACTACAATCCATTCTATCAATGGGAGTTGGACTACAATCGATTTATCAATGGGACTGGACTGAGGAAGTTCCATTCTATCAAAGGGACACTACAGGCTGATTCTGATCAGAGTTGGGACTGGACTTTTCCATTTATCACAGGACTGTCAAACATTCTATCAAAGGGGGACTTTTCCATTCTATCAAAGGGACTGAGGAGACAATCCATTCTATCAATGGGACTGGACTGCAATCCATTCTATCAAAGGGACTGGGACAATCCATTCTATCAATGGGACTGGACTACAATCCATTCTATCAAAGGGACTGGACTACAATCCATTCTATCAAAGGACACTACAATCCATTCTATGAGGAGACTGGACTACTTTTCCATTCTATCAAAGGGACTGGACTACAATCCATTCTATTTAGTTCTGGACTACAATACATTCTGTCAAAGGGACTGAGGAAGTTCCATTCTTCAAAGGGACTGGACTACAATCCATTCTATCAATGGACTGGACTACAATCCATTTATCAATGGGACTGGACTACAATCCATTCTAGGAAAGGGGGGACTACAATCCATTCTATCAATTAGTTCTGACTACAATCCATTCTATCAAGAGTTCTGGACTACAATCCATTCTATCAAAGGGACTGACTACAATCCATTCTATCAAAGGGACTGGACTACAATCCATTCTATCAATGGGACTGTCAATCCATTCTATCAATGGGACTGGGGACCTTTTCCATTCTATCAAAGGGACTGACTACAATCCATTCTATCAAGTTGGGGGACCTTTTCCATTTATCAACAGGACTGACTACAATCCATTCTAGGAATGGGACTGGACTACAATCCATTCTATCAATGGGACTGACTACAATCCATTCTATCAATGGGACTGGACTACAATCGATTCTATCAATGGGACTGGACTACAATCCATTCTATCAAAGGGACTGGACTACAATCGATTCTATCAATGGGACTGGACTCCAATCCATTCTATCAAAGGGACTGGGGACCATCCATTCTATCAAAGGACTGGACTACAATCCATTCTATCAAAGGGACTGGACGACAATCCATTCTATCAAAGGACTGTCACAATCCATTCTATCAAGGGACTGGACTGCAATCCATTCTATCAAAGGGACTGAGGACAGTTCCATTCTATCAATGGGACTTTACACAATCCATTCTATCAAAGGGGCTAGACTACCATCCATTCTATCAATGGGACTGGTCAAATACTGAGTCCTGAGTAGAGCTGCACATTCATGTTTATAAAATGGATGGATCTCTTTAGGAGAGGGGCATCTTATCAGGGTCACCGTCTACAAACAAGTTTACTCTTTCTATGTTCTGATTGTTTTCCCTCATCTCTCAAGTTTACACTACAGCCTGTCTAACATATGAGGAGAGTTGGGGACCTTTTTTAGTGTTCACTACAGGCTGTCTAACATATGAGGAGAGTTGGGGGCCTTTTTTAGTTTACACTACAGGCTGTCTGAGGAGAGTTGGGGGCCTTTTTTAGTTTACACTACAGGCTGTCAAACATATGAGGAGAGTTGGGGGCCTTTTTTAGTTTACACTACAGGCTGTCTAACATATGAGGAGAGTTGGGGCCTTTTTTAGTTTACACTACAGGCTGTCTGAGGAGAGTTGGGGGCCTTTTTTAGTTTACACTACAGGCTGTCTGAGGAGAGTTGGGGGCCTTTTTTTAGTTTACACTACAGGCTGTCTGAGGAGAGTTGGAGGCCTTTTTTAGTTTACACTACAGGCTGTCTGAGGAGAGTTGGGGGCCTTTTTTAGTTTACACTACAGGCTGTCTGAGGAGAGTTGGGGGCCTTTTTTAGTTTACACTACAGGCTGTCAGACATCTGAGGAGAGTTGGGGGCCTTTTTTAGTTTACACTACAGGCTGTCAGACATCTGAGGAGAGTTGGGGGCCTTTTTTAGTTTACACTACAGGCTGTCTGAGGAGAGTTGGGGGCCTTTTTTAGTTTACACTACAGGCTGTCTGAGGAGAGTTGGGGCCTTTTTAGTTTACACTACAGGCTGTCTGAGGAGAGTTGGGGGCCTTTTTTAGTTTACACTACAGGCTGTCAGACATCTGAGGAGAGTTGGGGGCCTTTTTTAGTTTACACTACAGGCTGTCTGAGGAGAGTTGGGGGCCTTTTTTAGTTTACACTACAGGCTGTCTGAGGAGAGTTGGGGGCCTTTTTTAGTTTACACTACAGGCTGTCTGAGGAGAGTTGGGGGCCTTTTTTAGTTTACACTACAGGCTGTCAAACTGAGGAGAGTTGGGGGCCTTTTTTAGTTTACACTACAGGCTGTCTAACTGAGGAGAGTTGGGGCCCTTTTTTAGTTTACACTACAGGCTGTCTGAGGAGAGTTGGGGGCCTTTTTTAGTTTACACTACAGGCTGTCTGAGGAGAGTTGGGGGCCTTTTTTAGTTTACACTACAGGCTGTCTGAGGAGAGTTGGGGGCCTTTTTTAGTTTACACTACAGGCTGTCAAACATATGAGGAGAGTTGGGGGCCTTTTTTAGTTTACACTACAGGCTGTCTAACATATGAGGAGAGTTGGGGGCCTTTTTTAGTTTACACTACAGGCTGTCTGAGGAGAGTTGGGGGCCTTTTTTAGTTTACACTACAGGCTGTAACATATGAGGAGAGTTGGGGGCCTTTTTTAGTTTACACTACAGGCTGTCTGAGGAGAGTTGGGGGCCTTTTTTAGTTTACACTACAGGCCTGTCTGAGGAGAGTTGGGGGCCTTTTTTAGTTTACACTACAGGCTGTAACTGAGGAGAGTTGGGGGCCTTTTTTAGTTTACACTACAGGCTGTCTAACATATGAGGAGAGTTGGGGGCCTTTTTTAGTTTACACTACAGGCTGTCTATCATATGAGGAGAGTTGGGGGCCTTTTTTAGTTTACACTACAGGCTGTCTGAGGAGAGTTGGGGGCCTTTTTTAGTTTACACTACAGGCTGTCTGAGGAGAGTTGGGGGCCTTTTTTAGTTTACACTACAGGCTGTCTGAGGTGAGTTGGGGGCCTTTTTTAGTTTACACTACAGGCTGTCTGAGGAGAGTTGGAGGTCTTTTTTAGTTTACACTACAGGGTGTCTGAGGAGAGTTGGGGGCCTTTTTAGTTTACACTACAGGCTGTCTGAGGAGAGTTGGGGACCTTTTTTAGTTTACACTACAGGCTGTCTGAGGAGAGTTGGGGGCCTTTTTTTAGTTTACACTACAGGCTGTCTGAGGAGAGTTGGGGGTCTTTGACGTCTACTACCCTGTATTATTTCTACAAGATACACAAGATTTTTGAAAAGAAATTGGGATCAAAAGACATCTGGGCTGATGACAATAGACGTTCAATACTACGGTGAAATATTTTATTGACGCCGTTACACTGGGGGGGAAATGGTCAATACTCTTATCGTTTTATGACAGTTTTTAATTTTAGTTGTGAATTCTATTTGAAGGGTATTTAACTAACCGATCCTGTGTGAGATTACCTGGCCTTTGTTTAATCAATTGGCTTGAGCGCTGGAGTAGAAAACACTCCTGTTGGAGAGCTTCGTTTTCGGATCTGTGTTTTGTTGTATTTAGGAGGAAAATAAGACTGAAGGGGACTGAAACATTGGTTGTGGAGATCAATTTTCCGGAGACGTTTTGAGACAGAGGTAATCACACGGAGATATCAGTTCTCATTGTGCTAATGTGCTAACCTGTATCACTAAAGGAGGGGAAGAGACAGAGAAACAGAGAATGAGAGATACAGAAACAGAGAATGAGAGACACAGACAGAGAGACAGAGAAACAGAGAATGAGAGATACAGACAGAGAGACAGAGACAGAGAAACAGAGAATGAGAGATACAGACAGAGAGACAGAGAAACAGAGAATGAGAGATACAGACAGAGAGACAGAGAAACAGAGAATGAGAGATACAGACAGAGAGACAGAGAAACAGAGAATGAGAGATACAGACAGAGAGACAGAGAATGAGAGAGACAGACAGAGAAACAGAGAATGAGAGATACAGACAGAGACAGAGAAACAGAGAATGAGAGACACAGACAGACAGAGACAGAGAATGAGAGATACAGACAGAGAAACAGAGAATGAGAGATACAGACAGAGAGACAGAGACAGAGAAACAGAGAATGAGAGATACAGACAGAGAGACAGAGACAGAGAAACAGAGACAGAGAGACAGAGAATGAGAGAGAGACAGAGAAACAGAGAATGAGAGATACAGACAGAGAGACAGAGAAACAGAGAATGAGAGACACAGAGACAGAGAAACAGAGAAACAGAGAATGAGAGACACAGAGACAGAGAAACAGAGAATGAGAGACACAGAGACAGAGAAACAGAGAATGAGAGACACAGAGACAGAGAAACAGAGAGAACAGAGACAGAGAAACAGAGAATGAGAGACACAGAGACAGAGAAACAGAGAATGAGAGACACAGAGCAGAGACAGAGACAGAGAAGAGAAAGAGAAACAGATAAATCCACTATAAGATAAGCTTGACCTTTCCAACTGTCTATCCTGCTACTGTAGTCTGAGAGAGCACGTCCTAACCTCCTGCCCAATGTAGGACCATATTAGAGAGACATATTTCCCTCAGATTACACAGATCCACAAAGAATTTGAAAACAAACCCAATTTTGATAAACTCCCGTATCTACTGGGTGAAATTCCACAGTGTGACATCACAGCAGCAAGATGTGTGACCTGTTGCCACGAGAAAAGGGCAACCAGTGAAGAACAAACACCATTGTAAATACAACCCATATTTATGCTTATTTATTTTCCCCGTGTGTTCTATAACAATTTGTACATTGTTTCAACACTGAATATATATATAACAAGACATTTGTAATATCTTTATTGTTTTGCCACTTCTGTATGTGTAATGTTTACTGTTCATTTTTATTGTTAATTTAACTTTTGTTTATAGTCTATCTCACTTGCTTTGGCAATGTTAACACATGTTTCCCATACCAATAAAGCCCTTGAATTGAATTGAATTGAGAGTCTGATGGGAATCTCTCAGTATAAAGACTATCTATCTACTGTATCCTACTACTGTAGTCAGAGAGAGTCTGATGGGGATCTCTCAGTTGGCTGACTTACCTTTAAGGTCCGGTATAGCTGGGTGTGATATGGCTGTAAGGATAAGGTTATAGACCAGTATAGCTGTAAGGATAGGGTTATAGACCAGTATAACTGTAAGGATAAGGTTATAGACCAGTATAACTGGGTGTTATATAGCTGTAAGGATAAGGTTATAGACCAGTATAGCTGTAAGGATAAGGTTATAGACCAGTATAGCTGTAAGGATAAGGTTATAGACCAGTATAGCTGTAAGGATAAGGTTATAGACCAGTATAACTGGGTGTTATATAGCTGTAAGGATAAGGTTATAGACCAGTATAGCTGGGTGTGATATGGCTGTAAGGATAAGGTTATAGACCAGTATAGCTGTAAGGATAAGGTTATAGACCAGTATAGCTGGGTGTGATATGGCTGTAAGGATAAGGTTATAGACCAGTATAGCTGGGTGTGATATGGCTGTAAGGATAAGGTTATAGACCAGTATAGCTGGGTGTGATAGCTGTAAGGATAAGGTTATAGACCAGTATAACTGGGTGTGATATAGCTGTAAGGATAAGGTTATAGACCAGTATAACTGGGTGTGATATAGCTGTAAGGATAAGGTTATAGACCAGTATAACTGGGTGTGATATGGCTGTAAGGATAAGGTTATAGACCAGTATAACTGGGTGTGATATGGCTGTAAGGATAAGGTTATAGACCAGTATAGCTGGGTGTGATATGGCTGTAAGGATAAGGTTATAGACCAGTATAGCTGGGTGTTATATAGCTGTAAGGATAAGGTTATAGACCAGTATAACTGGGTGTGATATGGCTGTAAGGAAAGGTTATAGACCAGTATAGCTGGGTGTGATATGGCTGTAAGGATAAGGTTATAGACCAGTATAACTGGGTGTGATATAGCTGTAAGGATAAGGTTATAGACCAGTATAACTGGGTGTGATATGGCTGTAAGGATAAGGTTATAGACCAGTATAACTGGGTGTGATATGGCTGTAAGGATAAGGTTATAGACCAGTATAGCTGTAAGGATAAGGTTATAGACCAGTATAGCTGTAAGGATAAGGTTATAGACCAGTATAGCTGGGTGTTATATAGCTGTAAGGATAAGGTTATAGACCAGTATAACTGGGTGTGATATGGCTGTAAGGATAAGGTTATAGACCAGTATAACTGGGTGTGATATAGCTGTAAGGATAAGGTTATAGACCAGTATAACTGGGTGTGATATAGCTGTAAGGATAAGGTTATAGACCAGTATAGCTGGGTGTTATATAGCTGTAAGGATAAGGTTATAGACCAGTATAGCTGGGTGTGATATAGCTGTAAGGATAAGGTTATAGACCAGTATAGCTGGGTGTGATATAGCTGTAAGGGTAAGGTTATAGACCAGTATAGCCGGGTGTGATATAGCTGTAAGGATAAGGTTATAGACCAGTATAACTGGGTGTGATATGGCTGTAAGGATAAGGTTATAGACCAGTATAGCTGGGTGTTATATAGCTGTAAGGATAAGGTTATAGACCAGTATAACTGGGTGTGATATGGCTGTAAGGATAAGGTTATAGACCAGTATAGCTGTAAGGATAAGGTTATAGACCAGTATAGCTGGGTGTTATATAGCTGTAAGGATAAGGTTATAGACCAGTATAGCTGTAAGGATAAGGTTATAGACCAGTATAGCTGGGTGTTATATAGCTGTAAGGATAAGGTTATAGACCAGTATAACTGGGTGTGATATGGCTGTAAGGATAAGGTTATAGACCAGTATAGCTGGGTGTGATATAGCTGTAAGGATAAGGTTATAGACCAGTATAGCTGGGTGTGATATGGCTGTAAGGATAAGGTTATAGACCAGTATAACTGGGTGTGATATAGCTGTAAGGATAAGGTTATAGACCAGTATAACTGGGTGTGATATAGCTGTAAGGATAAGGTTATAGACCAGTATAACTGGGTGTGATATGGCTGTAAGGATAAGGTTATAGACCAGTATAACTGGGTGTGATATGGCTGTAAGGATAAGGTTATAGACCAGTATAGCTGGGTGTGATATGGCTGTAAGGATAAGGTTATAGACCAGTATAGCTGGGTGTTATATAGCTGTAAGGATAAGGTTATAGACCAGTATAACTGGGTGTGATATGGCTGTAAGGATAAGGTTATAGACCAGTATAGCTGGGTGTGATATGGCTGTAAGGATAAGGTTATAGACCAGTATAACTGGGTGTGATATAGCTGTAAGGATAAGGTTATAGACCAGTATAACTGGGTGTGATATGGCTGTAAGGATAAGGTTATAGACCAGTATAACTGGGTGTGATATAGCTGTAAGGATAAGGTTATAGACCAGTATAACTGGGTGTGATATGGCTGTAAGGATAAGGTTATAGACCAGTATAGCTGTAAGGATAAGGTTATAGACCAGTATAGCTGTAAGGATAAGGTTATAGACCAGTATAGCTGGGTTTTATTAGCTGTGGATAAGGTTATAGACCAGTATAACTGTGTGATATGGCTTAAGGATAAGGTTATAGACCAGTATAACTGGGTGTGATATAGCTGTAAGGATAAGGTTATAGACCAGTATAACTGGGTGTGATATAGCTGTAAGGATAAGGTTATAGACCAGTATAGCTGGGTGTTATATAGCTGTAAGGATAAGGTTATAGACCAGTATAGCTGGGTGTGATATAGCTGTAAGGATAAGGTTATAGACCAGTATAGCTGGGTGTGATATAGCTGTAAGGGTAAGGTTATAGACCAGTATAGCCGGGTGTGATATAGCTGTAAGGATAAGGTTATAGACCAGTATAACTGGGTGTGATATGGCTGTAAGGATAAGGTTATAGACCAGTATAGCTGGGTGTTATATAGCTGTAAGGATAAGGTTATAGACCAGTATAACTGGGTGTGATATGGCTGTAAGGATAAGGTTATAGACCAGTATAGCTGTAAGGATAAGGTTATAGACCAGTATAGCTGGGTGTTATATAGCTGTAAGGATAAGGTTATAGACCAGTATAGCTGTAAGGATAAGGTTATAGACCAGTATAGCTGGGTGTTATATAGCTGTAAGGATAAGGTTATAGACCAGTATAACTGGGTGTGATATGGCTGTAAGGATAAGGTTATAGACCAGTATAGCTGGGTGTGATATAGCTGTAAGGATAAGGTTATAGACCAGTATAGCTGGGTGTGATATGGCGGTAAGGATAAGGTTGTAGACCAGTATAACTGGGTGTGATATGGCGGTAAGGATAAGGTTGTAGACCAGTATAGCTGGGTGTACACATACTTGAAAATATACCAAATCAATAGACTATAATGATATCTCCCCTTTAAATATCGCGGCCAAATAACGGTTTCATTTGAAATGTTTTAGTGGTAGGCGTCGGTTTCATGGATCTCTGTCTTTGTGTGTCTTCGGCTGCCCCAGGGAGAACTCTGTATAATCTAGATTATTGGGGTGATGGATGAAAGGAGCACGAAGCCTTCTGCAACGGCATTAACCCACAAATGAACACATACTGTACCACAAAACACAGCTTCATGGAATTCATGCATGTCCTCTCCTCTGAAAGACCAGAATGCTGTTTCATGTGTTTCCTTTGAAGTTGAATAAACAAGATAAATGTTTACAATTTATTTTTATAGATACAAAAGGTTTTATAGAAACGCCAGCGTGGAAGACATTACAAGCGTTTTTAATTCACTGCTGTGTTGAGAAGAACCTGATTCAAATGCACATAATAGATGGCTTACTCAGAGATGGAGGGAGGGAGAGATAAAGAGTGAAGGGGAGAGAGAGCGAGAGATTTGAGGAAGGAGAGAGAAAAAGAGAGATAAGAGAGAGAGAAGAGAGAGCGGTTGAGGACGGAGAGAGAAAAAGAGAGAGAAGAGAGTGGAGAGAGGGGAGAGAAGAGAGAGAGAAGAGAGAGAAGACAGAGATAGAGAAGAGAGAGAAGAGAGAGGTGAGAGGAGAGAGAAGAGAGAGAGAGTTGAGGAAGAGGAGAAAAGAGTAGAGAGAGATCCTGAGAGAAGAAGAGAGCAGAGAGAGGGGAGAGAAGAGAGAGAGAGAGAGAGGAGAGAGAAGAAGAGAGAGTTGAGGAAGAGAGAGAAGAGAGAGAGAGAGAGAGAGAGAAGAGAGAGAGAGAGAGAAGAGAGAGTCAAGAGAGAGAGAGAGAGAGAGAGAGAGAGAGAGAGAGAGAGAGAGAGAGAGAGAGAGAGAGAGAGAGAGGTTGAGGAAGAGAGAGAAAAGAGAGAGAAGAGAGAGAGAAGAGAGAGAGAGAGAGAGAGAGAGAGAGAGAGAGAGAGAGAGAGAGAGAGAGAGAGAGAGAGAGAGAGAGAGAGAGAGAGAGAGAGGTTGAGCTGTGAGTTAAAGTCTCTCCCTAAGGACAAGAGCTACATGTAATCTCACCTTTTGAATAGTCCACAGCGTCACATCATTTAAGCTCAGCGACAACTCAACCTTGGCCTGTGCGCTCCTCATTGAGCTGTGTTAATCTTCTTAGTTACACTTTGTTCAATGGATTTGGGGATGTGTTGGCGTACATTTCGTATTTCGTATTTCTTCCCCGGATAAACAACAACAAGTATCTAGCAGCATCAGCGAACACATGTGAAATTATTTCAGCGCTGATTGTTTGTTGGCTGTTCAATAGTTACACACACAATCAGAGTTTCTCCCCTGAGGTTTGATTCGGACTCTATTCCAAATAGCACCTTATTCCCTAATCTATTACCCCATGGGCCCTGGTCTATAGTGGGCCCTGGTCTATAGTGGGCCCTGGTCAACAGTAGTCTACTACCCTATAGGCCCTGGTCAACAGTAGTCTACTACCCTATAGACCCTGGTCAACAGTAGTCTACTACCCTATAGACCCTGGTCAACAGTAGTCTACTACCCTGGTCATCAGTAGTCTACTACCCTGGTCAACAGTAGTCTACTACCCTGGTCATCAGTAGTCTACTACCCTGGTCAACAGTAGTCTACTAACCTGGTCATCAGTAGTCTACTACCCTGGTCAACAGTAGTCTACTACCCTGGTCAACAGTAGTCTACTACCCTGGTCAACAGTAGTCTACTACCCTGGTCATCAGTAGTCTACTACCCTGGTCAACAGTAGTCTACTACCCTGGTCAACAGTAGTCTACTACCGTATAGACCCTGGTCAACAGTAGTCTACTACCCTGGTCATCAGTAGTCTACTACCCTGGTCAACAGTAGTCTACTATCCTGGTCAACAGTAGTCTACTACCCTGGTCATCAGTAGTCTACTACCCTGGTCAACAGTAGTCTACTACCCTGGTCAACAGTAGTCTACTATCCTGGTCATCAGTAGTCTACTACCCTGGTCAACAGTAGTCTACTACCCTATAGACCCTGGTCAACAGTAGTCTTCTATCCTATAGACCCTGGTCAACAGTAGTCTACTACCCTATAGACCCTGGTCAACAGTAGTCTACTACCCTATAGACCCTGGTCAACAGTAGTCTACTACCCTGGTCAACAGTAGTCTACTACCCTATAGACCCTGGTCAACAGTAGTCTACTACCCTGGTTAACAGTAGTCTATTACCCTGGTCAACAGTAGTCTACTACCCTGGTCAACAGTAGTCTACTACCCTATAGACCCTGGTCAACAGTAGTCTTCTATCCTATAGACCCTGGTCAACAGTAGTCTACTACCCTATAGACCCTGGTCAACAGTAGTCTACTACTCTATGGGTCCTGGTCAACAGTAGTCTACTACCCTGGTCAACAGTAGTCTACTACCCTATAGACCCTGGTCAACAGTAGTCTACTACCCTGGTCAACAGTAGTCTACTACCCTATGGGCCCTGGTCAACAGTAGTCTACTACCCTATAGACCCTGGTCAACAGTAGTCTACTACCCTATAGACCCTGGTCAACAGTAGTCTACTACCCTGGTCTACAGTAGTCTACTACCCTATGGGCCCTGGTCAACAGTAGTCTACTACCCTATAGACCCTGGTCAACAGTAGTCTACTACCCTGGTCAACAGTAGTCTACTACCCTATGGGTCCTGGTCAACAGTAGTCTACTACCCTGGTCAACAGTAGTCTACTACCCTGGTCAACAGTAGTCTACTACCCTATGGGCCCTGGTCAACAGTAGTCTACTACCCTATAGACCCTGGTCAACAGTAGGCTACTACCCTATAGACCCTGGTCAACAGTAGTCTACTACCCTATAGACCCTGGCCAACAGTAGTCTACTACCCTATAGACCCTGGTCAACAGTAGTCTACTACCCTATAGACCCTGGTCAACAGTAGTCTACTACTCTATGGGTCCTGGTCAACAGTAGTCTACTACCCTATAGACCCTGGTCAACAGTAGTCTACTACCCTATGGGTCCTGGTCAACAGTAGTCTACTACCCTATAGACCCTGGTCAACAGTAGTCTACTACCCTATAGACCCTGGTCAACAGTAGTCTACTACTCTATAGACCCTGGTCAACAGTAGTCTACTACCCTATAGACCCTGGTCAACAGTAGTCTATTACCCTATGGGACCTGGTCAACAGTAGTCTACTACCCTATAGACCCTGGTCAACAGTAGTCTACTACCCTATAGACCCTGGTCAACAGTAGTCTACTACTCTATGGGTCCTGGTTAACAGTAGTCTACTACCCTATAGACCCTGGTCAACAGTAGTCTACTACCCTATAGACCCTGGTCAACAGTAGTCTACTACCCTATAGACCCTGGTCAACAGTAGTCTACTACCCTATAGACCCTGGTCAACAGTAGTCTACTACCCTATAGACCCTGGTCAACAGTAGTCTACTACCCTATAGACCCTGGTCAACAGTAGTCTACTACCCTATAGACCCTGGTCAACAGTAGTCTACTACCCTATAGACCCTGGTCAACAGTAGTCTACTACCCTGGTCACCCAGTAGTCTACTACCCTATAGACCCTGGTCAACAGTAGTCTACTACCTATACCCTGGTCAACAGTAGTCTCTACCCTATAGACCCTGGTCAACAGTAGTCTACTACCCTGGTCAACAGTAGTCTACTACCCTATAGACCCTGGTCAACAGTAGTCTACTACCCTATAGACCCTGGTCAACAGTAGTCTACTACCCTATAGACCCTGGTCAACAGTAGTCTACTACCCTATAGACCCTGGTCAACAGTAGTCTACTACCCTATAGACCCTGGTCAACAGTAGTCTACTACCCTATAGACCCTGGTCAACAGTAGTCTACTACCCTATAGACCCTGGTCAACAGTAGTCTACTACTATAGACCCTGGTCACCCTACCCTGGTCAACAGTAGTCTACTACCCTATAGACCCTGGTCAACAGTAGTCTACTACCCTATAGACCCTGGTCAACAGTAGTCTACTACCCTGGTCAACAGTAGTCTACTACCCTGGTCAGTAGTCTACTACCCTGGTCAACAGTAGTCTACTACCCTATAGACCCTGGTCAACAGTAGTCTACTACCCTATAGACCCTGGTCAACAGTAGTCTACTACTACCCTGGTCAACAGTAGTCTACTACCCTATAGACCCTGGTCAACAGTAGTCTACTACCCTATAGACCCTGGTCAACAGTAGTCTACTACCCTATAGACCCTGGTCAACAGTAGTCTACTACCCTATAGACCCTGGTCAACAGTAGTCTACTACCCTATAGACCCTGGTCAACAGTAGTCTACCCTACCCTGGTCAACAGTAGACCCTGGTCAACAGTAGTCTACTACCCTATAGACCCTGGTCAACAGTAGTCTACTACCCTATAGACCCTGGTCAACAGTAGTCTACTACCCTATAGACCCTGGTCAACAGTAGTCTACTACCCTATAGACCCTGGTCAACAGTAGTCTACTACCCTGACCCTGGTCAACAGTAGTCTACTACCCTATGGGTCCTGGTCAACAGTAGTCTACTACCCTATGGACCCTGGTCAACAGTAGTCTACTACCCTATAGACCCTGGTCAACAGTAGTCTACTACCCTAGTCTAGACCCTGGTCAACAGTAGTCTACTACCCTATAGACCCTGGTCAACAGTAGTCTACTACCCTATAGACCCTGGTCAACAGTAGTCTACTACCCTGGTCTAGTCTACCCTATAGACCCTGGTCAACAGTAGTCTACTACTCTATGGGTCCTGGTAACAGTAGTCTACTACCCTATAGACCCTGGTCAACAGTAGTCTACACTCTACCCTGGTCAACAGTAGTCTACTACCCTATAGACCCTGGTCAACAGTAGTCTACTACCCTGGTCAACAGTAGTCTACTACCCTATAGACCCTGGTCAACAGTAGTCTACTACCCTGGTCTGGTCAACAGTAGTCTACTACCCTGGTCAACAGTAGTCTACTACCCTATAGACCCTGGTCAACCGTAGTCTACTACTCTATAGACCCTGGTCAACAGTAGTCTACTACCCTGGTCAACAGTAGTCTACTACCCTATAGACCCTGGTCAACAGTAGTCTACTACCCTGGTCTGGTCAACAGTAGTCTACTACCCTGGTCAACAGTAGTCTACTACCCTATAGACCCTGGTCAACAGTAGTCTACTACCCTGGTCAACAGTAGTCTACTACTCTATGGGTCCTGGTCAACATAAAGGGCCTTTGGAAAGTATTCTGTCCTCTTTTTCCACATTTAGTCAGGTTACAGCCTTATTCTAAAATGGATTAAATTGTTTTTCCCCCTCATCAGTCTACACATAATAACCCCTATAATGACAAAGAGAAAACTGGTTATTAGAAAATTTAGCAAATTTATAAAAAATAAATAAATGATATCACAATTACATAAGAATTCAGACTCTTTACTCAGGACTTTGTTGAAGCACCTTTGGCAGCAATTACTGCCTCAATTCTTCTTGGGTATGACGGTACAATCTCGGCATTCTTCTCTGCAGATCCTCTCAGGTTGGGAGCGTCGCTGCACAGCTATTTTCGATCGAGTTAATGTCAGGGCCCTGGCTGGGCCACTCAAGGACATTCAGAGACTTGTCCCAAAGCCAATTCTGCTTCGTCTTGGCTGTGTACTTAAGGTCGTTGTCCTGTTGGTGACCCTTCGGCTCTGTCTGAGGTCCTGAGCGCCCTGGAGCAGGTTTTCATCAAGGATCTCTCTGTACTTTGCTCCTTTCATCTGTCCCTCGATCCTGACTAGTCTCCCCTTTCCTGCCGCTGAAAAACATCCCCACAGCATGAAGCTGCCACCACCATGTAAGGATGCTGCTAGGTTTCCTCCAGATGTCACACTTGGCAGTCAGGCCAAAGAGTTACATCTTGGTTTCATCAGACCAGAGAATCTTGTTTCTCATGGTGTGAGAGTCCTTTAGGTGCCTTTTGGCAAACTCCAAGTGTGCTGTCATGTGCCTTTTACTGAAGAGTAGCTTCCGTCTGGCCACTCTACCATAAATGTCAGATTTTGGAGTGCTGCAGAGATGGTTGTCGTTCTGGAAGTTTCTCCCATCTCCACAGAGGACCTCTGGAGCTCTGTCAGAGTGACCATCGGGTTCTTGGTCACCTCCCTGACCAAGGCCCTTCTCCCTGATTGCTCAGTTTTGCATGGCAGCCATCTCTAGTAAGAGTCTTGGTGGTTCCAAATTCTTCCATTTAAGAATGATGGAGGCCACTGTGTTCTTGGGGAGCTTCAATGCTGAAGACATGTTTTGTTACCCTTCCCCAGATCTGTTCCCCGACACAATCCTGTCATTATGGGGTATTGTGATGTCATTATGGGGTATTGTGATGTCATTATGGGGTATTGTGATGTCATTATGGGGTATTGTGATGTCGTTATGGGGTATTGCGATGTCATTATGGGGTATTGTGATGTCATTATGGGGTATTGTGATGCCATTATGGCGTATTGTGATGCCATTATGGCGTATTGTGATGTCATTATGGGGTATTGTGATGTCATTATGGGGTATTGTGATGTCATTATTGGGTATTGTGATGTCATTATGGGGTATTGTGATGTCATTATGGGGTATTGCGATGTCATTATGGGGTATTGTGATGTCATTATGGGGTATTGTGATGCCATTATGGCGTATTGTGATGTCATTATGGGGTATTGTGATGTCATTATGGGGTATTGTGATGTCATTATGGGGTATTGTGATGTCATTATGGGGTATTGTCATGTCATTATGGGGTATTGTCATGTCATTATGGGGTATTGTCATGTCATTATGGGGTATTGTCATGTCATTATGGGGTATTGTCATGTCATTATGGGGTATTGTCATGTCATTATGGGGTATTGTGATGTCATTATGGGGTAATGTGATGTCATTATGGGGTATTGTCATGTCATTATGGGGTATTGTGATGTCATTATGGGGTATTGTGATGTCATTATGGGGTAATGTGATGTCATTATGGGGTATTGTGATGTCATTATGGGGTATTGTGATGTCATTATGGGGTATTGTGATGTCATTATGGGGTATTGTCATGTCATTATGGGGTATTGTCATGTCATTATGGGGTATTGCCATGTCATTATGGGGTATTGTCATGTCATTATGGGGTATTGCCATGTCATTATGGGGTATTGTCATGTCATTATGGGGTATTGTCATGTCATTATGGGGTATTGTGATGTCATTATGGGGTAATGTGATGTCATTATGGGGTATTGTCATGTCATTATGGGGTATTGTGATGTCATTATGGGGTATTGTGATGTCATTATGGGGTATTGTGATGTCATTATGGGGTAATGTGATGTCATTATGGGGTATTGTGATGTCATTATGGGGTATTGTGATGTCATTATGGGGTATTGTCATGTCATTATGGGGTATTGTCATGTCATTATGGGGTAATGTGATGTCATTATGGGGTAATGTGATGTCATTATGGGGTATTGTGATGTCATTATGGGGTAATGTGATGTCATTATGGGGTATTGTGATGTCATTATGGGGTATTGTGATGTCATCATGGGGTATTGTGATGTCATTATGGGGTATTGTGATGTCATTATGGGGTATTGTGATGTCATTATGGGGTAATGTGATGTCATTATGGGGTATTGTGATGTCATTATGGGGTATTGTGATGTCATTATGGGGTATTGTGATGTCATTATGGGGTATTGTCATGTCATTATGGGGTAATGTGATGTCATTATGGGGTATTGTGATGTCATTATGGGGTATTGTGATGTCATTATGGGGTATTGTCATGTCATTATGGGGTATTGTGATGTCATTATGGGGTATTGGCATGTCATTATGGGGTGTTGTGATGTCATTATGGGGTATTGTGATGTCATTATGGGGTATTGTGATGTCATTATGGGGTATTGTGATGTCATTATGGGGTATTGTGTCTAGATTGATGAGGCAAAAAATATTCAATCAATTTTAGAATAAGGCTGTAACGTAACAAAATGTGTAAAAAGGGGAAGGGGGTCTGAATGCTTTTCCAAATGCACAGTAGAGGAAACAGGGTGCCAGTTGGTACCCAACTAGACTGGAATCTCAAGGGAGAAGACAGTAGAATCTGTCTTCTGGTCAACACAATGGAAACCTCAACATAATTGACCTGTTAATTAAGATGGACGGTAATTACTCCTGTAGGGGAGAGGCAGTGAAGGGGGATAAAGCATCATAATTACACTTGGATTTTTATTAATAGACAATTTGCAGAGTTGCCTTTCAATAAAACAGCTAAGCTTTGGCTTGTCCTTGTCATAGGCAAAGTGTGTGTGTGTGTGTGTGTGTGTGTGTGTGTGTGTGTGTGTGTGTGTGTGTGTGTGTGTGTGTGTGTGTGTGTGTGTGTGTGTGTGTGTGTGTGTGTGTGTGTGTGTGTGTGTGTGTGTGTGTGTGTGTGTGTGTGTGTGTATATGTGTGTTTTTGTGTGTATGTGACTGTGTGTGTTTGTGCATTAAAAATATCCTAATTAATGGAAATGACATTTTTCCACCACAAAGCCTAACCCAAATAATCAAAGTATTTGTGGTCTGACCAGTGTAGTCTGACCAGTGTAGTCTAACCAGTGTAGTCTAACCAGTGTAGTCTAACCAGTGTAGTCTGACCAGTGTAGTCTGACCAGTGTAGTCTAACCAGTGTAGTCTAACCAGTGTAGTCTGACCAGTGTAGTCTGACCAGTGTAGTCTAACCAGTGTAGTCTGACCAGTGTAGTCTGACCAGTGTAGTCTAACCAGTGTAGTCTGACCAGTGTAGTCTAACCAGTGTGGTCTGACCAGTGTAGTCTGACCAGTGTAGTCTGACCAGTGTAGTCTAACCAGTGTAGTCTAACCAGTGTAGTCTGACCAGTGTAGTCTAACCAGTGTAGTCTAACCAGTGTAGTCTGACCAGTGTCTGACCAGTGTAGTCTGACCAGTGTCTGACCCATCTGTCAAGGCAGTGATGTTTTGCCAGCCTGCCTGCAGAGAGTAGGAGAAAAGAGGGAAGACTGGTGCATGTATTAGGAATACCCTGAGTGGGTAGTGGGTAGGATGGGGAAGGTACAGACCAGGAGAATGGGTAGTGGGTAGGGTGGGGAAGGTACAGACCAGGAGAGTGGGTAGTGGGTAGGATGGGGAAGGTACAGACCAGAAGAGTGGGTAGTGGGTAGTGGGTAGGGTGGGGAAGGTACAGACCAGGAGAGTGGGTAGTGGGTAGTGGGTAGGGTGGGGAAGGTACAGACCAGGAGAGTGGGTAGTGGGTAGTGGGTAGGATGGGGAAGGTACAGACCAGGAGAGTGGGTAGTGGGTAGTGGGTAGGGTGGGGAAGGTACAGACCAGGAGAGTGGGTAGTGGGTAGGATGGGGAAGGTACAGACCAGGAGAGTGGGTAGTGGGTAGTGGGTAAGGTGGGGAAGGTACAGACCAGGAGAGTGGATAGTGGGTAGTGGGTAGGATGGGGAAGGTACAGACCAGGAGAGTGGGTAGAGGGTAGGATGGGGAAGGTACAGACCAGGAGAGTGGGTAGTGGGTAGTGGGTAGGGTGGGGAAGGTACAGACCAGGAGAGGGGGTAGAGGGTAGGATGGGGAAAATGCAGAACAGCTGGAGGTACCAATTTACCAGACTTGTTGTTTGTCTCAAAACATCTGTGTTACTGTGAAGGGGATTGGGGGAAATGCTACAGTGTATTGGATACATTTTTTGAGTGTTGAGCGTTCAAAATGTGTTTCCTGTACGTGTGGAGTGTTGAAGAAATGTGTTTCCTGTACGTGTGGAGTGTTGAAGAAATGTGTTTCCTGTACGTGTGGAGTGTTGAAGAAATGTGTTTCCTGTACGTGTGGAGTGTTGAAGAAATGTGTTTCCTGTACGTGTGGAGTGTTGAAGAAATGTGTTTCCTGTACGTGTGGAGTGTTGAAGAAATGTGTTTCCTGTACGTGTGGAGTGTTGAAGAAATGTGTTTCCTGTACGTGTGGAGTGTTGAAGAAATGTGTTTCCTGTACGTGTGGAGTGTTGAAAAATGTGTTTCCTGTAACGTGTGGAGTGTTGAAGAAATGTGTTTCCTGTACGTGTGGAGTGTTGAAGAAATGTGTTTCCTGTACGTGTTGAGTGTTGAAGAAATGTGTTTCCTGTAACGTGTGGAGTGTTGAAGAAATGTGTTTCCTGTACGTGTGGAGTGTCTGATCTCATGGTGTTTTGTTTTCTTGTCTTTCCAGGGTTCATAAATACGTGTGGAGGGACGTTAAAAGGACAGAACGGTACCATAGAAAGCCCAGGTTTCCCGTACGGATATCCCAACGGTGCCAACTGTACCTGGGTCATCGTAGCGGAACAAATGAACAGGATCCACATCGTTTTTCAATCTTTCGCCGTGGAAGAGGAGTACGATTTTTTATCTTTGTATGATGGACACCCACATCCGGCACACTTCCGGACGAGGTGAGAATTAGAGAATTAGACACTTAAATTACCAAGCCCTGCTATGAGGTGTCATTGTAGCAGAGATCTCATAGAGTCTGATGAGACACTTCTATTACCAAGCCCTGCTATGAGGTGTTATTGTGGCAGAGATCTCATAGTGTCTGATTAGACACTTCTATTACACAGAGAACCCTGCTATCATTGTCATTTGGCAGAGATCTCAAAGTGAAACACTCAGACAGAAGAATGGCACAGAGGAACAAAATGCCCTCTCATTTATTTCCAGCATGCCTGGAGTTCTCTGAAATCAGACACAGGTCAGACAGTATAATGACTGGCATTATTTCAGAGAAGAAGTTGTCTCTGGAAGTATAATGATTAAGTATTCAAGACATAAACAATCTAACGAGCATTCTGGGAGATTATGTTAGACTGTTGTCTCTGTCTTGTTAACAGTATAATGACTGTTAGTCTGTTGTCTCTGTCTTGTTAACAGTATAATGACTGTTGTCTCTGTCTTGTTAACAGTATAATGACTGTTGTCTCTGTCTTGTTAACAGTATAATGACTGTTAGTCTGTTGTATCTGTTGTCTCTGTCTTGTTAACAGTATAATGACTGTTAGTCTGTTGTCTCTGTCTTGTTAACAGTATAATGACTGTTAGTCTGTTGTCTCTGTCTTGTTAACAGTATAATGACTGTTAGTCTGTTGTCTCTGTCTTGTTAACAGTATAATGACTGTTAGTCTGTTGTCTCTGTCTTGTTAACAGTATAATGACTGTTAGACTGTTGTCTCTGTCTTGTTATCAGTATAATGACTGTTGTCTCTGTCTTGTTAACAGTATAATGACTGTTGTCTGTTGTTATCAGTATCTGTCTTGTTAACAGTATAATGACTGTTAGACTGTTGTCTCTGTCTTGTTATCAGTATAATGACTGTTGTCTCTGTCTTGTTATCAGTATAATGACTGTTAGTCTGTTGTCTCTGTCTTGTTAACAGTATGACTGTTGTCTCTGACTTGTTATGTTAAGACTGTTGTCTCTGTCTTGTTATCAGTATAATGACTGTTAGACTGTTGTCTCTGTCTTGTTATCAGTATAATGACTGTTGTCTCTGTCTTGTTAACAGTATAATGACTGTTAGTCTGTTGTCTCTGTCTTGTTAACAGTATAATGACTGTTAGACTGTTGTCTCTGTCTTGTTATCAGTATAATGACTGTTAGACTGTTGTCTCTGTCTTGTTATCAGTATAATGACTGTTGTCTCTGTCTTGTTAACAGTATAATGACTGTTAGTCTGTTGTCTCTGTCTTGTTATCAGTATAATGACTGTTAGTCTGTTGTCTCTGTCTTGTTAACAGTATAATGACTGTTGTCTCTGTCTTGTTAACAGTATAATGACTGTTAGACTGTTGTCTCTGTCTTGTTATCAGTATAATGACTGTTAGTCTGTTGTCTCTGTCTTGTTATCAGTATAATGACTGTTAGTCTGTTGTCTCTGTCTTGTTAACAGTATAATGACTGTTGTCTCTGTCTTGTTAACAGTATAATGACTGTTAGTCTGTTGTCTCTGTCTTGTTATCAGTATAATGACTGTTAGTCTGTTGTCTCTGTCTTGTTAACAGTATAATGACTGTTGTCTCTGTCTTGTTAACAGTATAATGACTGTTAGTCTGTTGTCTCTGTCTTGTTAACAGTATAATGACTGTTGTCTCTGCCTTGTTAACAGTATAATGACTGTTGTCTCTGTCTTGTTATCAGTATAATGACTGTTGTCTCTGTCTTGTTATCAGTATAATGACTGTTAGTCTGTTGTCTCTGTCTTGTTAACAGTATAATGACTGTTAGACTGTTGTATCTGTCTTGTTAACAGTATAATGACTGTTGTCTCTGTCTTGTTAACAGTATAATGACTGTTGTCTCTGTCTTGTTAACAGTATAATGACTGTTAGACTGTTGTCTCTGTCTTGTTAACAGTATAATGACTGTTAGTCTGTCTTGTTAACAGTATAATGACTGTTGTCTCTGTCTTGTTAACAGTATAATGACTGTTAGTCTGTTGTCTCTGTCTTGTTATCAGTATAATGACTGTTAGACTGTTGTCTCTGTCTTGTTAACAGTATAATGACTGTTAGTCTGTTGTCTCTGTCTTGTTAACAGTATAATGACTGTTAGTCTGTTGTCTCTGTCTTGTTAACAGTATAATGACTGTTAGTCTGTTGTCTCTGTCTTGTTAACAGTATAATGACTGTTAGTCTGTTGTCTCTGTCTTGTTAACAGTCTGTTGTCTCTGTCTTGTTAACAGTATAATGACTGTTAGTCTGTTGTCTCTGTCTTGTTAACAGTATAATGACTGTTAGTCTGTTGTCTCTATCTTGTTATCAGTATAATGACTGTTAGTCTGTTGTCTCTGTCTTGTTGACAGTATAATGACTGTTGTCTCTGTCTTGTTAACAGTATAATGACTGTTAGTCTGTTGTCTCTGTCTTGTTAACAGTATAATGACTGTTAGTCTGTTGTCTCTGTCTTGTTAACAGTATAATGACTGTTGTCTGTTGTCTCTATCTTGTTACAGTATAATGACTGTTAGTCTGTTGTCTCTGTCTTGTTATCAGTATACTGTTAGACTGTTGTCTCTGTCTTGTTAACAGTATAATGACTCTTAGTCTGTTGTCTCTGTCTTGTTAACAGTATAATGACTGTTAGTCTGTTGTCTCTGTCTTGTTAACAGTATAAACTGTTAGACTGTTGTCTCTGTCTTGTTAACAGTATAATGACTGTTGTCTCTGTCTTGTTAACAGTATAATGACTGTTAGTCTGTTGTCTCTGTCTTGTTAACAGTATAATGACTGTTGTCTCTGTCTTGTTAACAGTATAATGACTGTTAGTCTGTTGTCTCTGTCTTGTTAACAGTATAATGACTGTTGACTGTCTTGTTAACAGTATAATGACTGTTGTCTCTGTCTTGTTAACAGTATAATGACTGTTGTCTCTGTCTTGTTAACAGTATAATGACTGTCTGTTGTCTCTGTCTTGTTAACAGTATAATGACTGTTGTCTCTGTCTTGTTAACAGTATAATGACTGTTAGTCTGTTGTCTTGTTGTTAACAGTATAATGACTGTTAGTCTGTTGTCTCTGTCTTGTTAACAGTATAATGACTGTTGTCTCTGTCTTGTTAACAGTATAATGACTGTTGTCTCTGTCTTGTTAACAGTATAATGACTGTTGTCTCTGTCTTGTTAACAGTATAATGACTGTTAGTCTGTTGTCTCTGTCTTGTTAACAGTATAATGACTGTTAGTCTGTCTGTTGTCTCTGTCTTGTTAACAGTATAATGACTGTTAGTCTGTTGTCTCTGTCTTGTTAACAGTATAATGACTGTTAGTCTGTTGTCTCTGTCTTGTTAACAGTATAATGACTGTTAGACTTGTCTCTGTCTTGTTAACAGTATAATGACTGTTGTCTCTGTCTTGTTATCAGTATAATGACTGTTAGTCTGTTGTCTCTGTCTTGTTAACAGTATAATGACTGTTGTGTCTGTCTTGTTAACAGTATAATGAGTCTGTTGTCTCTGTCTTGTTAACAGTATAATGACTGTTAGTCTGTTGTCTCTGTCTTGTTAACAGTATAATGACTGTTAGACTGTTGTCTCTGTCTTGTTAACAGTATAATGACTGTTAGTCTGTTGTCTCTGTCTTGTTAACAGTATAATGACTGTTAGTCTGTTGTCTCTGTCTTGTTAACAGTATAATGACTGTTAGTCTGTTGTCTCTGTCTTGTTAACAGTATAATGACTGTTGTCTCTGTCTTGTTAACAGTATAATGACTGTTGTCTCTGTCTTGTTAACAGTATAATGACTGTTAGACTGTTGTCTCTGTCTTGTTAACAGTATAATGACTGTTGTCTCTGTCTTGTTAACAGTATAATGTCTGTTAGTCTGTTGTCTCTGTCTTGTTATCAGTATAATGACTGTTAGTCTGTTGTCTCTGTCTTGTTAACAGTATAATGACTGTTGTCTCTGTCTTGTTATCAGTATAATGACTGTTGACTGTTGTCTCTGTCTTGTTAACAGTATAATGACTGTTGTCTCTGTCTTGTTAACAGTATAATGACTGTTGTCTCTGTCTTGTTAACAGTATAATGACTGTTAGTCTGTTGTCTCTGTCTTGTTAACAGTATAATGACTGTTAGTCTGTTGTCTCTGTCTTGTTAACAGTATAATGACTGTTAGACTGTTGTCTCTGTCTTGTTAACAGTATAATGACTGTTGTCTCTGTCTTGTTAACAGTATAATGACTGTTGTCTCTGTCTTGTTAACAGTATATGACTGTTAGTCTGTTGTCTCTGTCTTGTTAACAGTATAATGACTGTTGTCTCTGTCTGTTGACTGTTAGTCTGTTGTCTCTGTCTTGTTAACAGTATAATGACTGTTGTCTCTGTCTTGTTAACAGTATAATGACTGTTAGTCTGTTGTCTCTGTCTTGTTAACAGTATAATGACTGTTGTCTCTGTCTTGTTAACAGTATAATGACTGTTAGTCTGTTGTCTCTGTCTTGTTAACAGTATAATGATGACTGTTAGTCTGTTGTCTCTGTCTTGTTAACAGTATAATGACTGTTAGTCTGTTGTCTCTGTCTTGTTAACAGTATAATGACTGTTAGTCTGTTGTCTCTGTCTTGTTAACAGTATAATGACTGTTAGTCTGTTGTCTCTGTCTTGTTAACAGTATAATGACTGTTAGTCTGTTGTCTCTGTCTTGTTAACAGTATAATGACTGTTGTCTCTGTCTTGTTAACAGTATAATATAAGTCTGTTGTCTCTGTCTTGACAGTATAATGACTGTTGTCTCTGTCTTGTTAACAGTATAATGACTGTTAGTCTGTTGTCTCTGTCTGTTGTCTCTGTCTTGTTAACAGTATAATGACTGTTAGTCTGTTGTCTCTGTCTTGTTAACAGTATAATGACTGTTGTCTCTGTCTTGTTAACAGTATAATGACTGTCTGTTGTCTCTGTCTTGTTAACAGTATAATGACTGTATAATGACTGTTGTCTCTGTCTTGTTAACAGTATAATGACTGTTGTCTCTGTCTTGTTAACAGTATAATGACTGTTAGACTGTTGTCTCTGTCTTGTTATCAGTATAATGACTGTTAGTCTGTTGTCTCTGTCTTGTTAACAGTATAATGACTGTTAGTCTGTTGTCTCTGTCTTGTTAACAGTATAATGACTGTTAGTATAATGACTGTTGTCTCTGTCTTGTTAACAGTATAATGACTGTTAGACTGTTGTCTCTGTCTTGTTAACAGTATAATGACTGTTGTCTCTGTCTTGTTAACAGTATAATGACTGTTGTCTCTGTCTTGTTAACAGTATAATGACTGTTGTCTCTGTCTTGTTAACAGTATAATGACTGTTAGTCTGTTGTCTCTGTCTTGTTAACAGTATAATGACTGTTGTCTCTGTCTTGTTAACAGTATAATGACTGTTAGTCTGTTGTCTCTGTCTTGTTAACAGTATAATGACTGTTAGTCTGTTGTCTCTGTCTTGTTAACAGTATAATGACTGTTAGTCTGTTGTCTCTGTCTTGTTGTATTAACAGTATAATGACTGTTGTCTCTGTCTTGTTAACAGTATAATGACTGTTAGACTGTTGTCTCTGTCTTGTTAACAGTATAATGACTGTTAGTCTGTTGTCTCTGTCTTGTTAACAGTATAATGACTGTTAGTCTGTTGTCTCTGTCTTGTTAACAGTATAATGACTGTTAGTCTCTGTTGTCTCTGTCTTGTTAACAGTATAATGACTGTTAGTCTGTTGTCTCTGTCTTGTTAACAGTATAATGAGTCTGTTGTCTCTGTCTTGTTAACAGTATAATGACTGTTAGTCTGTTGTCTCTGTCTTGTTAACAGTATAATGACTGTTAGACTGTTGTCTCTGTCTTGTTAACAGTATAATGACTGTGTCTCTGTCTTGTTAACAGTATAATGACTGTTGTCTCTGTCTTGTTAACAGTATAATGACTGTTAGTCTGTTGTCTCTGTCTTGTTAACAGTATAATGACTGTTAGTCTGTTGTCTCTGTCTTCAGTATTACTGTTGTCTCTGTCTTGTTAACAGTATAATGACTGTTAGTCTGTTGTCTCTGTCTTGTTAACAGTATAATGACTGTTAGTCTGTTGTCTCTGTCTTGTTAACAGTATAATGACTGTTGTCTCTGTCTTGTTAACAGTATAATGACTGTTAGTCTGTTGTCTCTGTCTTGTTAACAGTATAATGACTGTTGTCTCTGTCTTGTTAACAGTATAATGACTGTTAGTCTGTTGTCTCTGTCTTGTTAACAGTATAATGACTGTTAGTCTGTTGTCTCTGTCTTGTTAACAGTATAATGACTGTTAGTCTGTTCTCTGTCTTGTTAACAGTATAATGACTGTTGTTGTCTCTGTCTTGTTAACAGTATAAACTGAGTCTGTTGTCTCTGTCTTGTTAACAGTATAATGACTGTTAGTCTGTTGTCTCTGTCTTGTTAACAGTATAATGACTTGTTAACAGTATAATCTGTTGTCTCTGTCTTGTTAACAGTATAATGACTGTTAGTCTTGTTAACAGTCTCTCTGTCTTGTTAACAGTATAATGACTGTTAGTCTGTTGTCTCTGTCTTGTTAACAGTATAATGACTGTTAGTCTGTTGTCTCTGTCTTGTTAACAGTATAATGACTGTTAGTCTGTTGTCTCTGTCTTGTTAACAGTATAATGACTGTTACTGTTGTCTCTGTCTTGTTAACAGTATATGATGACTGTTGTCTCTGTCTTGTTAACAGTATAAATGACTGTTGTCTCTGTCTTGTTAACAGTATAATGACTGTTAGTCTGTTGTCTCTGTCTTGTTAACAGTATAATGACTGTTGTCTCTGTCTTGTTAACAGTATAATGTTAGTCTGTTGTCTCTGTCTTGTTAACAGTATAATGACTGTTAGTCTGTTGTCTCTGTCTTGTTAACAGTATAATGACTGTTGTCTCTGTCTTGTTAACAGTATAAATGAGTCTGTTGTCTCTGTCTTGTTAACAGTATAATGACTGTTGTCTCTGTCTTGTTAACAGTATAATGACTGTTAGTCTGTTGTCTCTGTCTTGTTATCAGTATAATGACTGTTAGTCTGTTGTCTCTGTCTTGTTAACAGTATAATGACTGTTAGTCTGTTGTCTCTGTCTTGTTAACAGTATAATGACTGTTGTCTCTGTCTTGTTAACAGTATAATGACTGTTAGACTGTTGTCTCTGTCTTGTTAACAGTATAATGACTGTTAGTCTGTTGTCTCTGTCTTGTTAACAGTATAATGACTGTTGTCTCTGTCTTGTTAACAGTATAATGACTGTTGTCTCTGTCTTGTTAACAGTATAATGACTGTTGTCTCTGTCTTGTTAACAGTATAATGACTGTTAGTCTGTTGTCTCTGTCTTGTTAACAGTATAATGACTGTTAGTCTGTTGTCTCTGTCTTGTTAACAGTATAATGACTGTTGTCTCTGTCTTGTTAACAGTATAATGACTGTTAGTCTGTTGTCTCTGTCTTGTTAACAGTATAATGACTGTTGTCTCTGTCTTGTTAACAGTATAATGACTGTTGTCTCTGTCTTGTTAACAGTATAATGACTGTTAGTCTGTTGTCTCTGTCTTGTTAACAGTATAATGACTGTTGTCTCTGTCTTGTTAACAGTATAATGACTGTTGTCTCTGTCTTGTTAACAGTATAATGACTGTTGTCTCTGTCTTGTTAACAGTATAATGACTGTTGTCTCTGTCTTGTTAACAGTATAATGACTGTTAGTCTGTTGTCTCTGTCTTGTTAACAGTATAATGACTGTTGTCTCTGTCTTGTTAACAGTATAATGACTGTTAGACTGTTGTCTCTGTCTTGTTAACAGTATAATGACTGTTAGTCTGTTGTCTCTGTCTTGTTAACAGTATAATGACTGTTAGTCTGTTGTCTCTGTCTTGTTAACAGTATAATGACTGTTGTCTCTGTCTTGTTATCAGTATAATGACTGTTGTCTCTGTCTTGTTAACAGTATAATGACTGTTGTCTCTGTCTTGTTAACAGTATAATTGACTGTTGTCTCTGTCTTGTTCAGTATAATGACTGTTAGTCTGTTGTCTCTGTCTTGTTATCAGTATAATGACTGTTGTCTCTGTCTTGTTAACAGTATAATGACTGTATCAGTATAATCTGTTGTCTCTGTCTTGTTAACAGTATAATGACTGTTGTCTCTGTCTTGTTATCAGTATAAACTGTTAGACTGTTGTCTCTGTCTTGTTAACAGTATAATGACTGTTGTCTCTGTCTTGTTATCAGTTAATGACTGTTAGTCTCTGTCTTGTTAACAGTGACTGTTGTCTCTGTCTTGTTATCAGTAATGACTGTTAGACTGTTGTCTCTGTCTTGTTAACAGTATAATGACTGTTGTCTCTGTCTTGTTAACAGTATAATGACTGTTGTCTCTGTCTTGTTAACAGTATAATGACTGTTGTCTCTGTCTTGTTATCAGTATAATGACTGTTGTCTCTGTCTTGTTATCAGTATAATGACTGTTAGTCTGTTGTCTCTGTCTTGTTAACAGTATAATGACTGTTGTCTCTGTCTTGTTAACAGTATAATGACTGTTAGACTGTTGTCTCTGTCTTGTTAACAGTATAATGACTGTTAGTCTGTTGTCTCTGTCTTGTTAACAGTATAATGACTGTTGTCTCTGTCTTGTTAACAGTATAATGACTGTTAGTCTGTTGTCTCTGTCTTGTTAACAGTATAATGACTGTTGTGTCTGTCTTGTTAACAGTATAATGACTGTTAGTCTGTTGTCTCTGTCTTGTTAACAGTATAATGACTGTTAGTCTGTTGTCTCTGTCTTGTTAACAGTATAATGACTGTTAGACTGTTGTCTCTGTCTTGTTAACAGTATAATGACTGTTGTCTCTGTCTTGTTAACAGTATAATGACTGTTAGTCTGTTGTCTCTGTCTTGTTAACAGTATAATGACTGTTAGTCTGTTGTCTCTGTCTTGTTAACAGTATAATGACTGTTAGTCTGTTGTCTCCATCATTTGTTTCTCAGTATAAAAAATGGTTTCTTGCTGGCATTAGTATCTTAGATGCCATCTCCTATCGTCTCCTATGTTAGGCACTTAACCCCCATGTCTGCTGCAGACCGAGCTGCTCCGCGACTGGTCTAACTTCTGAATAGAAAATAGATTTTACGTTAGTTCACATCCTTGGTTAGAATCTCCTAGGTACTTTTGCTCATCTTATCGTCAAGGAGAAGCGGTAACTATTTTGTGAATGCAGGCAACAACATTTGCATACTGATAGGACTTCTGCATTCTCCTAGACTTAGAACTAATCGTGCTCGTCAACGACAGTGGAAAACAGCGAGACTAAAACATTGGAGACAAAATAAATGGTCTGCTATTGATGGATTCCTCTAGATCCGTCCTTTATCTCTAAATAGCAACATTGTTCTTTGTGTCTTAGTCACACTCTTTTTATAGAAGACTTTTGAAGTGTTCAGTCCCAAATGGCACCCGATTCCCTATATAGTGCACTACTTTAGACCAGGGCCCTATCCCAGGGCTCTGGGTAAATTGTAGTGCACTGTGTAGGGAATAGGGGGCCCATTTGGGACGCTGACCCAGGATGTCTTTGTGACAGCGCTGTAGTGTGTGAGTTGTGCCACATAATGATAATTACAGTACATAACAGAAGGCTTACTGAGCCTCAGGCAGCTAGAAACTTACCAACCCACATTCAATACATCAACAGGTATGTTACTACTGTAATTAGTTAACCTACAGACACACAGGTATGTTACTACTGTAATTAGTGAACATACAGACACACAGGTATGTTACTACTGTAATTACTGTAGCTACTGTAATTAGTGAACACACAGACAGATATGCTGTAATTAGCTAGACAACAGGTATGTTACTACTGTAATTAGTGAACAACAGACACACATTCACTACTGTAATTAGTGAACATACAGGTATGTTTTTACTGTAATTAGTGAACACACAGACAGTATGTTACTACTGTAATTAGTGTATAGAACAGGTATGTTACTACTGTAATTAGCATATAGACACACAGTTACCTGTAATTACATATAGACACACAGGTAGTTACTACTGTATTAGTGAGCATATAGACACATAGGTATGTTACTACTGTAATTAGTGAACAGGTATGTTACTACAGACACACAGGTATGTTACTACTGTAATTAGTGAACATACAGACACACAGGCATGTATTTACTACTGTAATTAGTGAGTAGACAATATGTTACTACTGTAATTAGACATATAGAGGTATGTTACTACTGTAATTAGTGAGCATATAGACACGCAGGTATGTTACTACTGTAATTAGTGAACACACAGACAGATATGTTACTACTGTAATTACTGAGCATATAGACACATAGGTATGTTACTACTGTAATTAGTGAGCATACAGACACGCAGGTATGTTACTACTGTAATTAGTGAACACACAGACAGATATGTTACTACTGTAATTAGTGAACATATAGACACACAGGTATGTTACTACTGTAATTAGTGAGCATATAGACACACAGGTATGTTACTACTGTAATTAGTGAACACACAGACAGATATGTTACTATGTAATTAGTGAACTAGACACACAGGTATGTTACTACTGTAATTAGTGAGCATATAGACACACAGGTATGTTACTACTGTAATTAGTGAACATATAAATAGGTATTGATATGTCTCTCAGTGATGTTAAAAGTAGGAGGTTGATATGATATGTCTATAGGTGATGTAGCAAAATAGGGAGGTTGATATGATATGTCTATAGGTGATGTAGTAAAATAGGGAGGTTGATATGATATGTCTATAGGTGATGTAGTAAAATAGGGAGGTTGATATGATATGTCTATAGGTGATGTAGTAAAATAGGGAGGTTGATATGATATGTCTATAGGTGATGTAGTAAAAATAGGGAGGTTGATATGATATGTCTACAGGTGATGTAGTAAAATAGGGAGGAAATGATATGTCTATCAGTGATGCAGTAAAATAGGAGTAATCACTCTGTTTACCTGTCTATAGAGTGATACAGTAGGAGTCAAAAATAGGGAGGTTCACGTTACCTGTCTACAGTAGAGTAATCACTCTGTTTCACGTTACCTGTCTACAGTAGGGAGTAATCACTCTGTTTCGTTACAGTAGTTAGGGAGTAATCACTCTGTGACCTGTCTACAGTAAAATAGGGAGTTAGGGAGTAATCACTCTGTTTCACGTTACCTGTCTCTAGGGAGTAATCACTCTGGTGTCTACAGTAGTTAGTAATCACTCTGTTTCACGTTACCTGTCTACAGAGGTAATCACTCTGTTTCACGTTATGAGTAGTTGTCTATCAGTGATCACTCTGTTTCACGTTAACAGTAGGGAGTAATCACTCTGTTTCACGTTACCTGTCTACAGTAGTTAGGGAGTAATCACTCTGTTTCACGTTACCTGTCTACAGTAGGGAGTAATCACTCTGTTTCACGTTACCTGTCTACAGTAGTTAGGGGAGTAATCACTCTGTTTCACGTTACCTGTCTACAGTTAGGGAGTAATCACTCTGTTTCACTGTTACCTGTCTCAGTAGTTAGGGAGTAATCACTCTGTTTCAGTTAGTCTTAGGGAGTAAATCACTGTCTGTTTCACTCTGTTTTACGTTACCTGTCTACAGTAGTTAGGAGTAATCACTCTGTTTCACGTTACCAGTAGTTAGGGAGTAATCACAGTAGTTAGGGAGTAATCACTCTGTTTCACGTTACCTGTCTACAGTAGTAGGGAGTAATCACTCTGTTTCACCTGTCTGCAGTAGGGAGTAATCACTGTTTGTCTACAGTAGTTAGGGAGTAATCACTCTGTTTCACGTTACCTGTCTACAGTAGGGAGTAATCACTCTGTTTCACGTTACCTGTCTACAGTAGTTAGGGAGTAATCACTCTGTTTCACGTTACAGTAGTAGGGAGTAATCACCTGTCTACAGTAGTTAGGGAGTAATCACTCTGTTTCACGTTACCTGTCTACAGTAGGGAGTAATCACTCTGTTTCACGTTACCTGTCTACAGTATCTCTGTTTTCACGTTACCTGTCTACAGTAATCACTCTGTTTCACGTTACCTGTCTCACAGTTAGTTAGGGAGTAATCACTCTGTTTTTACCTGTCTACAGTAGTTAGGGAGTAATACCTGTCTACAGTAGTTAGGGAGTAATCACTCTGTTTCACGTTACCCTAGGAGTAATCACTCTACAGTAGTAGGAAGTAATAATCACTCTGTTTAGAGGGAGTCACTCTACAGTAGTCTTAGGGAGTAAATCACTCTGTTTGAAGTTATACAGTAGTTAGGGAGTAATCACTCTGTTTGAAGTATACAGTAGTTAGGGAGTAAATCACTCTGTTTGAAGTATACAGTTAGTTCACTCTGTTTGAAGTATACAGTAGTTAATCACTCTGTTTGAAGTATACAGTAGTTAGGGAGTAATCACTCTGTTTGAAGTATACAGTAGTTAGGGAGTAATCACTCTGTTTGAAGTTCAGTAGTTAGGGAGTAATCACTCTGTTTGAAGTATACAGTAGAAGTAATCTATCATACATTCCATTCATTGCCCATTGTTTTGTTACGTGTGAGTTTTTACGTGCCCCCAGCCGATTGAGTGTTTGCAACCATCACTGCAATGAAGTTGAACTTAGAGGTATTAGTAATTTTGGTCCACATAGAAATAATTAATAATAATTGATTAATAATTGTATTTATGAATTTGGAAGTGATTCCCCACTTAGCTCTACAGAACAGTAAAGTAATTTAAGACTGTCGCTGCAAGTAGCCATTTTTATTGCCTTCTATTGTGTAACAGTGTTAGAAATATTATTGCATCAGAAAAACCTTGGAAATAGATGACATTAAAGAAATCAATGTCTCCACTGGCTTTACGGAAGAGAACAGGACATTTCCTTGGAGGACAGAGGAAGTTAAAAAAAAAGAAGCTTCTTTGTTGATAAAAAAAACTATGTTTCAGCCCTTAGTTTTTCAATTGACTTTACAGTTAAAACGACATGTGTCAGCCTATGGCCTTCATCAGGTTGTCTTTCTATTGTCTTTACAGTTAAAATGACATGTGTCAGCCTATGGCCTTCATCCGGTTGTCTTTCTATTGTCTTTACAGTTAAAATGACATGTGTCAGCCTATGGCCTTCATCCGGTTGTTTTTCTATTGTCTTTACAGTTAAAACGACATGTGTCAGCCTATGGCCTTCATCCGGTTGTTTTTCTATTGTCTTTACAGTTAAAACGACATGTGTCAGCCTATGGCCTTCATCAGGTTGTCTTTCTATTGTCTTTACAGTTAAAACAACATGTGTCAGCCTATGGCCTTCATCAGGTTGTCTTTCTATTGTCTTTACAGTTAAAATGACATGTGTCAGCCTATGGCCTTCATCCGGTTGTTTTTCTATTGTCTTTACAGTTAAAACGACATGTGTCAGCCTATGGCCTTCATCAGGTTGTTTTTCTATTGTCTTTACAGTTAAAACGACATGTGTCAGCCTATGGCCTTAATCAGGTTGTTTTTCTATGGTCTTTACAGTTAAAACGACATGTGTCAGCCTATGGCCTTAATCAGGTTGTTTTTCTATTGTCTTTACAGTTAAAACGACATGTGTCAGCCTATGGCCTTAATCAGGTTGTTTTTCTATTGTCTTTACAGTTAAAACGACATGTGTCAGCCTATGGCCTTCATCAGGTTGTTTTTATATTGTCTTTACAGTTAAAATGACATGTGTCAGCCTATGGCCTTAATCAGGTTGTTTTTTCTATTGTCTATTGTCTTTACAGTTAAAACGACATGTGTCAGCCTATGGCCTTCATCAGGTTGTTTTTCTATTGTCTTTACAGTTAAAACGACATGTGTCAGCCTATGGCCTTCATCAGGTTGTTTTCTATTGTCTTTACAGTTAAAACGACATGTGTCAGCCTATGGCCTTCATCAGGTTGTTTTCTATTGTCTTTACAGTTAAAACGACATGTGTCAGCCTATGGCCTTCATCAGGTTGTTTTTCTATTGTCTTTACAGTTAAAACGACATGTGTCAGCCTATGGCCTTCATCAGGTTGTTTTTCTATTGTCTTTACAGTTAAAACGACATGTGTCAGCCTATGGCCTTCATCAGGTTGTTTTCTATTGTCTTTACAGTTAAAACGACATGTGTCAGCCTATGGCCTTCATCAGGTTGTCTTTCTATTGTCTTTACAGTTAAAACGACATGTGTCAGCCTATGGCCTTCATCAGGTTGTCTTTCTATTGTCTTTACAGTTAAAACGACATGTCTTTACAGTTAAAACGACATGTGTCAGCCTATGGCCTTCATCAGGTTGTTTTTCTATTGTCTTTACAGCGACTATGGCCTTCATCAGGTTGTTTTCTATTGTCTTTACAGTTAAAACGACATGTGTCAGCCTATGGCCTTCATCAGGTTGTCTTTCTATTGTCTTTACAGTTAAAACGACATGTGTCAGCCTATGGCCTTCATCAGGTTGTTTTTCTATTGTCTTTACAGTTAAAACGACATGTGTCAGCCTATGGCCTTCATCAGGTTGTTTTTCTATTGTCTTTACAGTTAAACGACATGTGTCAGCCTATGGCCTTCATCAGGTTGTCTTTCTATTGTCTTTACAGTTAAAACGACATGTGTCAGCCTATGGCCTTCATCAGGTTGTTTTTCTATTGTCTTTACAGTTAAAACGACATGTGTCAGTGCCTTCATCAGGTTGTCTTTCTATTGTCTTTACAGTTAAAACGACATGTGTCAGCCTATGGCCTTCATCAGGTTGTTTTTCTATTGTCTTTACAGTTAAAACGACATGTGTCAGCCTATGGCCTTCATCAGGTTGTCTTTCTATTGTCTTTACAGTTAAAACGACATGTGTCAGCCTATGGCCTTCATCAGGTTTTTTTTCATAAAACGACATTGTCTTTACAGTTAAAACGACATGTGTCAGCCTATGGCCTTCATCAGGTTGTCTTTCTATTGTCTTTACAGTTAAAACGACATGTGTCAGCCTATGGCCTTCATCAGGTTGTTTTTATTGTCTTTACAGTTAAAACGACATGTGTCAGCCTATGGCCTTCATCAGGTTCTTTTTCTATTGTCTTTACAGTTAAAACGACATGTGTCAGCCTATGGCCTATGGCCTTCATCCGGTTGTTTTACAGTTAAAACAGTTTAAACAGTCTATACATAATATATTTATTAATATTTATTAATAATTAAATGTCAGTCTGGTAAACATAATGTACTATAGTTATTAATAATTAAATGCCAGTCTGGTAAACATAATGTACTATAGTTATTAATAATTAAATGCCAGTCTGGTAAGCATAATGTACTATAGTTATTAATAATTAAATGCCAGTCTGGTAAACATAATGTACTATAGTTATTAATAATTAAATGCCAGTCTGGTAAACATAATGTATAATATTTATTAATAACTAAATGTCAGTCTGGTAAACATAATGTACTATAGTTATTCAAAATTAAATGTCAGTCTGGTAAACATAATGTACTATAGTTATTAATAATTAAATGCCAGTCTGGTAAACATAATGTATAATATTTATTAATAACTAAATGTCAGTCTGGTAAACATAATGTACTATAGTTATTCAAAATTAAATGATTAAATTAGATTTTGTTTCAGAAGTAATACAAAAATGATTGGCATCCCTGTCAATGAACCATTTGTTTGTGGTATTTGATTAGTGCTTGGGGTTATGGGTTATGTGCTTGGGGTTATGGGCTATGTGCTTGGGGTTATGGTATTTCTGTGTGTAAGGAAGAGACAGAGACAGAAGGACCCACTGGGCACAGATGCCAATTCAACATCTATTCCACATTGGTTCAATGTAATTTAATTGAAATGATGTGGAAACAACGTTGATTCAACTAGTGTGTGCCCAGTGGGGAGAGAGGAAGGGAGAGAGAAAAGAGAGGGAAAGACAGAGAGAGAGGGAGAGAGAGAGAGAGAGAGAGACAGAGAGAGAGAGAGAGAGAGAGAGAGAGAGAGAGAGAGAGAGAGAGAGAGAGAGAGAGAGAGAGAGAGAGAGAGAGAGAGAGAGAGAGAGAGGGGGGGAGGGAGGGAGAGGAGAGAGGAAGGGAGGGAAAGACAGAGAGAGAGGGAGAGAGAGAGAGAGAGAGAGAGAAAGAAAGAGAGGGGAGGGAGGGAGAGAGAGAGAGGAGAAAGAGAGGGGAGGGAGGGAGAGAGAGGAAGGGAGAGAGAAAAGAGAGGGAAAGACAGAGAGAGGGAGAGAGAGAGGGGGGAGGGAGAGAGAGGAGAGGAAGGGAGAGAGAGGAAGGAGAGAGAAAAGAGAGGGAAAGACAGAGAGAGAGGGAAGAGAGGGGGAGAAAGAGAGGGGGAGGAGAGAGAGAGAGGAAGGGAGAGAGAGAGGAAGGGAGAGAGAGAGGAAGGGAGAGAGAAAAAGAGAGGGAAAGACAGAGAGAGAGGGAGAGAGAGAGGGGAGAAAGAGGGGGAGGGAGAGAGAGAGGAAGGGAGAGAGATAAAGAGAGGAAAGACAGAGAGAGAGAGAGAGAGAGAGAGAGAGAGAGAGAGAGAGAGAGAGAGAGAGAGAGAGAGAGAAAGAAAGAGAGGGGGAGGGAGGAGAGAGAGAGGAGAAAGAGAGGGGGAGGGAGGGAGAGAGAGGGAAGGGAGAGAGAAAAGAGAGGGAAAGACAGAGAGATGGGGGAGAGAGAGAGAGAGAGAGAGGGAGAAAGAGAGGGGGAGGGAGGGAGAGAGAGAGGAAGGGAGAGAGAGAGGAAGGGAGAGAGAAAAAAGAGAGGGAAAGACAGAGAGAGGAGAGAGAGAGGGGAGAAAGAGAGGGGGGAGGGAGAGAGAGAGGAAGGGAGAGAGAGAGGAAGGAGAGAGAGAAAAGAGAGGGAAAGACAGAGAGAGGGGAGAAAGAGAGGGGGAGAAAGAGAGGGGGGAGGAGAGAGAGAGGAAGGGAGAGAGAGAGGAAGGGAGAGAGAGAGGAAGGGAGAGAGAAAGAGAGGGAAAGACAGAGAGAGAGGGAGAGAGAGAGGGGGAGAAAGAGGGGGAGGGAGAGAGAGAGGAAGGGAGAGAGATAAAGAGAGGAAAGACAGAGAGAGAGAGAGAGAGAGAGAGAGAGAGAGGGAGAAAGAGAGGGGGAGGGAGGGAGAGAGAGGAAGGGAGAGAAAAGAGAGGGAAAGACAGAGAGAGGGAGAGAGAGAGAGAGAGAGAGAGGGAGAAAGAGAGGGGGAGGGAGGGAGAGAGAGAGAGGGAGAAAGAGAGGGGGAGGGAGGGAGAGAGAGAGGAAGGAGAGAGAAAAAGAGAGGGAAAGACAGAGAGAGGGAGAGAGAGAGAGAGAGAGAGGGAGAAAGAGAGGGGAGGGAGGGAGAGAGAGAGGAAGGGAGAGAGAGAGGAAGGGAGAGAGAAAAAGAGAGGGAAAGACAGAGAGAGGGAGAGAGAGAGGGGGAGAAAGAGAGGGGGGAGGGAGAGAGAGAGGAAGGGAGAGAGAGAGGAAGGGAGAGAGAAAAGAGAGGGAAAGACAGAGAGGGAGAAAGAGAGGGGGAGAAAGAGAGGGGGGAGGGAGAGAGAGAGGAAGGGAGAGAGAGAGGAAGGGAGAGAGAGAGGAAGGGAGAGAGAAAAAGAGAGGGAAAGACAGAGAGAGAGGGGAGAGAGAGAGGGGAGAAAGAGGGGGGAGGGAGAGAGAGAGGAAGGGAGAGAGATAAAGAGAGGAAAGACAGAGAGAGAGAGAGAGAGAGAGAGAGAGAGAGAGAGAGAGAGAGAGAGAGAGAGAGAGAGAGAGAGAGAGAGAGAGAGAGAGAGAGAGAGAGAGAGAGAGAGAGAGAGGGAGAAAGAGAGAGAGTGGGGGAGGGAGGAGGGAGAGAGGAAGGGAGAGAGGTAAAGAGAGGAAAGACAGAGAGAGAGAGAGAGAGAGAGAGGGGGTGAGAGATAAAGAGAGGAAAGACAGAGAGAGAGAGAGAGAGAGAGAGAGAGAGAGAGAGAGAGAGAGAGAGAGAGAGAGAGAGAGAGGGGGGAGGGAGGAAGGAAGGGAGAGAGATAAAGAGAGGGGAAGACAGAGAGAGAGAGGGAGGAAGAGAGGGTTAGGGCCATGCATGTTGCTCTCTCTGTGGCTTGTGTCTCAGTAAGTCAGTAATCAGACCGGTGGCTCTGCGACAGGTAGTTTCGCCTCTGATGTGTAGTGTGTTCAGGTGTTTGAAAGCGCTGCTCGTGTTCAGGCAATCAGTTGCAGCATCCCTCATAGTAATTCAGCTGCCGGGTTGTAAACTAGACGACCATTGCGGCTCCGGCGGGATCAGACAGGCTCAGACATTCAGGTTCCCTACTCATCACGCTGACATTATGGCTTTATTGTGGTGGGATACGCACTTGAATGAAGATGGGTGAATGGGTGTCATTTCACTGATGCCAGGCTGTGGATGTGTGGAAATGCATCATGTCTCAGGTATAATGGGTTTTTTTCATCCATTATTTTGAGCGATACATGTAGGAACGTTACCTGCTTTGGTGGCTGTGAAATAAACTGCAATACACCAGTCAATACACCAGTCTGCAATACACCAGTCAATACACCAGTCAATACACCAGTCAATACACCAGTCAATACACCAGTCTGCAATACACCAGTCAATACACCAGTCAATACACCAGTCAATACACCAGTCAATACACCAGTCAATACACCAGTCTGCAATACACCAGTCAATACACCAGTCAATACACCAGTCAATACACCAGTCAATACACCAGTCTGCAATACACCAGTCAATACACCAGTCAATACACCAGTCAATACACCAGTCAATACACCAGTCTGCAATACACCAGTCAATACACCAGTCAATACACCAGTCTGCAATACACCAGTCAATACACCAGTCAATACACCAGTCTGCAATACACCAGTCAGTACACCAGTCAATACACCAGTCTGCAATACACCAGTCAATACACCAGTCAATACACCAGTCAATACACCAGTCAATACACCAGTCAATACACCAGTCAATACACCAGTCTGCAATACACCAGTCAATACACCAGTCTGCAATACACCAGTCTGCAATACACCAGTCAATACACCAGTCAATACACCAGTCTGCAATACACCAGTCAATACACCAGTCTGCAATACACCAGTCTGCAATACACCAGTCAATACACCAGTCAATACACCAGTCTGCAATACACCAGTCAATACACCAGTCAATACACCAGTCAATACACCATCAATACACCAGCCTGGAATACACCAGTCTGCAATACACCAGTCAATACACCAGTCTGCAATACACCAGTCAACACACCAGTCAATACACCTGTCAATACACCAGTCAATACACCAGTCTGCAATACACCAGTCAGTACACCAGTCAACACACCAGTCAACACACCAGTCAATACACCAGTCAATACACCAGTCAATACACCAGTCTGCAATACACCAGTCAATACACCTGTCAATACACCAGTCTGCAATACATCAGTCAATACACCAGTCAATACACCAGTCAATACACCAGTCAATACACCAGTCTGCAATACACCAGTCAATACACCAGTCTGCAATACATCAGTCAATACACCAGTCAATACACCAGTCAATACACCAGTCAATACACCAGTCTTCAATACACCCGTCAATACACCCGTCAATACACCAGTCAATACACCAGTCTGCAATACACCAGTCAACACACCAGTCAATACACCAGTCAATACACCCGTCAATACACCCGTCAATACACCAGTCAATACACCAGTCAATACATCAGTCAATACACCAGTCAATACACCCGTCAATACACCCGTCAATACACCAGTCAATACACCAGTCAATACATCAGTCAATACACCAGTCAATACACCTGTCAATACACCAGTCTGGAATACACCAGTCAATACACCAGTCTGCAATACACCAGTCAATACACCAGTCTGCAATACACCCGTCAATACACCAGTCAATACACCATTCTGGAATACACCAGTCAATGCACCAGTCAATACACCAGTCAATACACCAGTCAATACACCAGTCTGCAATACACCAGTCAATACACCAGTCTGCAATACACCAGTCTGCAATACACCAGTCAATACACCAGTCAATACACCAGTCAATACACCAGTCAATACACCAGTCTGCAATACACCAGTCAGTACACCAGTCAATACACCAGTCTGCAATACACCAGTCAATACACCAGTCTGCAATACACCAGTCAATACACCAGTCTGCAATACACCAGTCAATACACCAGTCTGCAATACACCAGTCTGCAATACACCAGTCTATACACCAGTCAATACACCAGTCAATACACCAGTCTGCAATACACCAGTCAATACACCAGTCAATACACCAGTCAATGCACCAGTCAATACACCAGTCAATGCACCAGTCTGCAATACACCAGTCTGCAATACACCAGTCAACACACCTGTCAATACACCAGTCAATACACAAGTCAATACACCAGTCTGCAATACACCAGTCAATACACCAGTCTGCAATACACCAGTCTGCAATACACCAGTCAATACACCAGTCTGCAATACACCAGTCTGCAATACACCAGTCAATACACCAGTCTGCAATACACCAGTCTGCAATACACCAGTCAATACACCAGTCTGCAATACACCAGTCTGCAATACACCAGTCAATACACCAGTCTGCAATACACCAGTCTGCAATACACCAGTCAATACACCAGTCAATACGCCAGTCTGCAATACACCAGTCAATACACCAGTCAATACACCAGTCTGCAATACACCAGTCAATACACCAGTCTGCAATACACCAGTCAATACACCAGTCAATACACCAGTCAATACACCAGTCTGCAATACACCAGTCAATACACCAGTCTGCAATACACCAGTCTGCAATACACCAGTCAATACACCAGTCAATACGCCAGTCTGCAATACACCAGTCAATACACCAGTCAATACACCAGTCTGCAATACACCAGTCAATACACCAGTCAATACGCCAGTCTGCAATACACCAGTCAATACACCAGTCAATACACCAGTCTGCAATACACCAGTCAATACACCAGTCTGCAATACACCAGTCAATACACCAGTCTGCAATACACCAGTCAATACACCAGTCAATACACCAGTCAATACACCAGTCAATACACCAGTCAATACACCAGTCTGCAATACACCAGTCTGCAATACACCAGTCAATACACCAGTCAATACACCAGTCTGCAATACACCAGTCAATACACCAGTCTGCAATACACCAGTCAATACACCAGTCTGCAATACACCAGTCAATACACCAGTCTGCAATACACCAGTCAATACACCAGTCAATACACCAGTCAATACACCAGTCTGCAATACACCAGTCTGCAATACACCAGTCAATACACCAGTCAATACACCAGTCAATACACCAGTCAATACACCAGTCAATACACCAGTCAATACACCAGTCTGCAATAGTCAATAACCAGTCAATGCGGTCCTTCTGTAGCTCAGTTGGTAGAGCATGGCGCTTGTAACGCCAGGGTAGTGGGTTCGATTCCCGGGACCACCCATACGTAGAATGTATGCACACATGACTGTAAGTCGCTTTGGATAAAAGCGTCTGCTAAATGGCATATATTATTATATTATTATATAATACACCAGTCAATACACCAGTCAATACACCAGTATGACAAAAGGTAATTTCAATACAGTTTGTTGTCAGGTGGTCAGTGGTTCATTTTCCTTAATGAATGAGTCAGTTTGTTGTCAGGTGGTCAGTGGTTCATTTTCCTTAATGAACGAGTCAGTTTGTTGTCAGGTGGTCAGTGATTCATTTTCCTTAATGAATGAGTCAGTTTGTTGTCAGGTGCTCAGTGGTTCATTTTCCTTAATGAACGAGTCAGTTTGTTGTCAGGTGCTCAGTGGTTCATTTTCCTTAATGAATGAGTCAGTTTGTTGTCAGGTGGTCAGTGGTTCATTTTCCTTAATGAACGAGTCAGTTTGTTGTCAGGTGGTCAGTGGTTCATTTTCCTTAATGAACGAGTCAGTTTGTTGTCAGGTGGTCAGTGATTCATTTTCCTTAATGAACGAGTCAGTTTGTTGTCAGGTGGTCAGTGGTTCATTTTCCTTAATGAACGAGTCAGTTTGTTGTCAGGTGGTCAGTGGTTCATTTTCCTTAATGAACGAGTCAGTTTGTTGTCAGGTGGTCAGTGGTTCATTTTCCTTAATGAATGAGTCAGTTTGTTGTCAGGTGGTCAGTGATTCATTTTCCTTAATGAACGAGTCAGTTTGTTGTCAGGTGGTCAGTGGTTCATTTTCCTTAATGAACGAGTCAGTTTGTTGTCAGGTGGTCAGTGGTTCATTTTCCTTAATGAACGAGTCAGTTTGTTGTCAGGTGCTCAGTGGTTCATTTTCCTTAATGAATGAGTCAGTTTGTTGTCAGGTGGTCAGTGGTTCATTTTCCTTAATGAACGAGTCAGTTTGTTGTCAGGTGGTCAGTGGTTCATTTTCCTTAATGAATGAGTCAGTTTGTTGTCAGGTGGTCAGTGGTTCATTTTCCTTAATGAATGAGTCAGTTTGTTGTCAGGTGGTCAGTGGTTCATTTTCCTTAATGAATGAGTCAGTTTGTTGTCAGGTGGTCAGTGGTTCATTTTCCTTAATGAATGAGTCAGTTTGTTGTCAGGTGCTCAGTGGTTCATTTTCCTTAATGAACGAGTCAGTTTGTTGTCAGGTGGTCAGTGGTTCATTTTCCTTAATGAACGAGTCAGTTTGTTGTCAGGTGGTCAGTGGTTCATTTTCCTTAATGAACGAGTCAGTTTGTTGTCAGGTGGTGGTCAGTTTGTTGTTCAGTGGTTCATTTTCCTTAATGAACGAGTCAGTTTGTTGTCAGGTGGTCAGTGGTTCATTTTCCTTAATGAACGAGTCAGTTTGTTGTCAGGTGGTCAGTGGTTCATTTTCCTTAATGAACGAGTCAGTTTGTTGTCAGGTGGTCAGTGGTTCATTTTCCTTAATGAACGAGTCAGTTTGTTGTCAGGTGGTCAGTGGTTCATTTTCCTTAATGAATGAGTCAGTTTGTTGTCAGGTGGTCAGTGGTTCATTTTCCTTAATGAATGAGTCAGTTTGTTGTCAGGTGGTCAGTGGTTCATTTTCCTTAATGAATGAGTCAGTTTGTTGTCAGGTGGTCAGTGGTTCATTTTCCTTAATGAACGAGTCAGTTTGTTGTCAGGTGGTCAGTGGTTCATTTTCCTTAATGAACGAGTCAGTTTGTTGTCAGGTGGTCAGTGGTTCATTTTCCTTAATGAACGAGTCAGTTTGTTGTCAGGTGGTCAGTGGTTCATTTTCCTTAATGAATGAGTCAGTTTGTTGTCAGGTGCTCAGTGGTTCATTTTCCTTAATGAATGAGTCAGTTTGTTGTCAGGTGGTCAGTGGTTCATTTTCCTTAATGAACGAGTCAGTTTGTTGTCAGGTGGTCAGTGGTTCATTTTCCTTAATGAATGAGTCAGTTTGTTGTCAGGTGGTCAGTGGTTTATTTTCCTTAATGAACGAGTCAGTTTGTTGTCAGGTGGTCAGTGGTTTATTTTCCTTAATGAACGAGTCAGTTTGTTGTCAGGTGGTCAGTGGTTCATTTTCCTTAATGAATGAGTCAGTTTGTTGTCAGGTGGTCAGTGGTTCATTTTCCTTAATGAACGAGTCAGTTTGTTGTCAGGTGGTCAGTGGTTCATTTTCCTTAATGAACGAGTCAGTTTGTTGTCAGGTGCTCAGTGGTTCATTTTCCTTAATGAACGAGTCAGTTTGTTGTCAGGTGGTCAGTGGTTCATTTTCCTTAATGAACGAGTCAGTTTGTTGTCAGGTGCTCAGTGGTTCATTTTCCTTAATGAACGAGTCAGTTTGTTGTCAGGTGCTCAGTGGTTCATTTTCCTTAATGAACGAGTCAGTTTGTTGTCAGGTGGTCAGTGGTTCATTTTCCTTAATGAATGAGTCAGTTTGTTGTCAGGTGGTCAGTGGTTCATTTTCCTTAATGAACGAGTCAGTTTGTTGTCAGGTGGTCAGTGGTTCATTTTCCTTAATGAACGAGTCAGTTTGTTGTCAGGTGGTCAGTGGTTCATTTTCCTTAATGAACGAGTCAGTTTGTTGTCAGGTGGTCAGTGGTTCATTTTCCTTAATGAACGAGTCAGTTTGTTGTCAGGTGCTCAGTGGTTCATTTTCCTTAATGAACGAGTCAGTTTGTTGTCAGGTGGTCAGTGGTTCATTTTCCTTAATGAACGAGTCAGTTTGTTGTCAGGTGGTCAGTGGTTCATTTTCCTTAATGAACGAGTCAGTTTGTTGTCAGGTGGTCAGTGGTTCATTTTCCTTAATGAATCAGTTTGTTGTCAGGTGGTCAGTGGTTCATTTTCCTTAATGAACGAGTCAGTTTGTTGTCAGGTGGTCAGTGGTTCATTTTCCTTAATGAACGAGTCAGTTTGTTGTCAGGTGGTCAGTGGTTCATTTTCCTTAATGAACGAGTCAGTTTGTTGTCAGGTGGTCAGTGGTTCATTTTCCTTAATGAACGAGTCAGTTTGTTGTCAGGTGGTCAGTGGTTCATTTTTTTCAGTTTGTTGTCAGGGTGGTCAGTGGTTCATTTTCCTTAAACGAGTCAGTTTGTTGTCAGGTGGTCAGTGGTTCATTTTCCTTAATGAACGAGTCAGTTTGTTGTCAGGTGGTCAGTGGTTCATTTTCCTTAATGAACGAGTCAGTTTGTTGTCAGGTGGTCAGTGGTTCATTTTCCTTAATGAACGAGTCAGTTTGTTGTCAGGTGCTCAGTGGTTCATTTTCCTTAATGAACGAGTCAGTTTGTTGTCAGGTGGTCAGTGGTTCATTTTCCTTAATGAACGAGTCAGTTTGTTGTCAGGTGGTCAGTGGTTCATTTTCCTTAATGAACGAGTCAGTTTGTTGTCAGGTGGTCAGTGGTTCATTTTCCTTAATGAACGAGTCAGTTTGTTGTCAGGTGGTCAGTGGTTCATTTTCCTTAATGAACGAGTCAGTTTGTTGTCAGGTGGTCAGTGGTTCATTTTCCTTAATGAATGAGTCAGTTTGTTGTCAGGTGGTCAGTGATTCATTTTCCTTAATGAACGAGTCAGTTTGTTGTCAGGTGGTCAGTGGTTCATTTTCCTTAATGAATGAGTCAGTTTGTTGTCTTTAATAGATTTCCAATAGGGCAGAGTGGTGGGGGTCTGTGTGGGTCCAGGACTTACTAAAAGCCATCTAGTTAAAGACCACAAGGTCTCTGGTTCCCTAGCTTGTTCTTGTCCACGCACACACACACACACACACACACACACACACACACACACACACGCACGCACGCACGCACAAACGCGCGCACGCACACATGTGCACACGCGCACACGTACACACACACACACACACACACACACACACACACACACACACACACACACACACACACACACACACACACACACACACACACACACACACACACACACACACACACACACACACACACACACACACACACACACACACACACACACACACACACACACACACACACACATTGATTTATCAGCCTCTCATGTAACGTCTATTTGACATCTGTAGGTTCTACATTTGCATCCCATTCGACGTTAACTAGAGCGAGAAGGTTAGATAAAAATGTACCCTAGACATGTTATGGGCTGAACTTCTCTGGGGTGGAATTTAAAAAAGAAATGCACTCTGGGATTTCACTAGCTATTGTTGAGTCTCCATGCACCCCACAGCTAAGAAAAGTATGGCTTGTCAAAATGTTCCTCCTGAGATTTCACCGTAGGGGACCCCCCCTTCCCCCCACACAATTCTGCCCTGAAATTATGTTCTCCCCTGTTGCCAACAACGATCTGCACCCAGCTTGTTGTGTTTGTCTGGGTTGGTGTGGTGTTGACAGTCAGACTTCTCTGTCTGGGACTGGGAGTCAGAGAGTATGTCTAAAATGGCACCCTATTCCCTATTTCCTCCATAGGGTATGGTCAAATGTAGTGCACTAAAGGGAGTAGGGTGCCATAGGGTATGGTCAAATGTAGTGCACTAAAGGGAGTAGGGTGCCATAGGGTATGGTCAAACGTAGTGCACTAAAGGGAGTAGGGTGCCATAGGGTATGGTCAAATGTAGTGCACTAAAGGGAGTAGGGTGCCATAGGGTATGGTCAAACGTAGTGCACTAAAGGGAGTAGGGTGCCATAGGGCCTGGTCTAAAGTAGTGTACTATATAGGGAATAGGGTTCTATAGGGTATGGTCAACCTCCTCCTCCTCCTACGGTGTTACTGCCAAACCGGAGATGTTGCTCTGAGTCTCTACCCGACTACCTGTCATGGGCTAGCTCGCTACATCAAGGCAGAGGGACTGTATTCTACCACAGGGCTGAGAGTCTGAAGGTAGAAGGACTGTATTATACCACAGGGCTGAGAGTCAGAAGGTAGATGGACTGTATTCTACCACAGCGCTGAGAGTCTGAAGGTAGAGGGACTGTATTCTACCACAGGGCTGAAAGTCTAAAGGTAGAGGGACTGTACTCTACCACAGGGCTGAGAGTGAATGAAGAGGGACTGTACTCTACCACAGGGCTGAGAGTCTGAAGGTAGAGGGACTGTACTCTACCACAGGGCTGAGAGTGAATGAAGAGGGACTGTACTCTACCACAGGGCTGAGAGTCTGAAAAGGTAGAGGGACTGTATTCTACCACAGGGCTGAGAGTCAGAAGGTAGATGGACTGTATTCTACCACAGCGCTGAGAGTCTGAAGGTAGAGGGACTGTATTCTACCACAGCGCTGAGAGTCTGAAGGTAGAGGGACTGTATTCTACCACAGGGCTGAGAGTGTGAAGGTAGAGGGACTGTATTCTACCACAGGGCTGAGAGTGTGAAGGTAGAGGGACTGTACTCTACCACAGGGCTGAGAGTGAATGAAGAGGGACTGTGTTCTGGACCTGCTGTTTTCAACTCTCTAGAGACAGCAGGAGCGGTAGAGATACTCTGAATGATCAGCTATTAAAAGCCAACTGACATTTACTCCTGAGGTACTGACCTGTTGCACCCTCGACAACCACTGTGATTATAATTATCTGACCCTGCTGGTCATCTATGAACATTTGAACATCTTGGCCATGTTCTGTTATAATCTCCACCCGGCACAGCCAGAAGAGGACTGGCCCACCCCACAGAGTCTGGTTCCTCTCTAGGTTTTTTTCCTAGGTTCTGGCCTTTCTAGGGAGTTTTTCCTAGCCAACGTGCTTCTACACCTGCATTGCTTGCTGTTTGGGGGTTTTAGGCTGGGTTTTCTGTACAGCACTTTGAGATATCAGCTGATGTAAGAAGAGCTTTATAAATACATTTGATTGATTATTCTACCACATCGCTGAGAGTCTGAAGGAAGAGGGACTGTAGGCTACCCATCATGGGGTAGATGGAGATAGAGGGACTGTAGGCTACCCATCATGGGGTAGATGGAGATAGAGGGACTGTAGTCTACCCATCATGGGGTAGATGGAGATAGAGGGACTGTAGGCTACCCATCATGGGGTAGATGGAGGTAGAGGGACTGTAGTCTACCCATCATGGGGTAGATGGAGATAGAGGGACTGTAGTCTACCCATCATGGGGTAGATGGAGGTAGAGGAACTGTAGTCTACCCATCATGGGGTAGATGGAGATAGAGGGACTGTAGTCTACCCATCATGGGGTAGATGGAGATAGAGGGACTGTAGTCTACCCATCATGGGGTAGATGGAGATAGAGGGACTGTAGTCTACCCATCATGGGGTAGATGGAGGTAGAGAGACTGTAGTCTACCCATCATGGGGTAGATGGAGTTAGAGGGACTGTAGTCTACCCATAATGGGGTAGATGGAGATAGAGGGACTGTAGTCTACCCATCATGGGGTAGATGGAGATAGAGGGACTGTAGTCTACCCATCATGGGGTAGATGGAGATAGAGGGACTGTAGTCTACCCATCATGGGGTAGATGGAGATAGAGGGACTGTAGTCTACCCATCATGGGGTAGATGGAGATAGAGGGACTGTAGTCTACCCATCATGGGGTAGATGGAGATAGAGGGACAGTAGTCTACCCATCATGGGGTAGATGGAGGGAGAGGGACTGTAGTCTACCCATCATGGGGTAGATGGAGATAGAGGGACTGTAGTCTACCCATCATGGGGTAGATGGAGATAGAGGGACTGTAGTCTACCCATCATGGGGTAGATGGAGGTAGAGGGACTGTAAGTCTACCCATCATGGGGTAGATGGAGATAGAGGGACTGTAGTCTACCCATCATGGGGTAGATGGAGATAGAGGGACTGTAGTCTACCCATCATGGGGTAGATGGAGGTAGAGGGACTGTAGTCTACCCATCATGGGGTAGATGGAGATAGAGGGACTGTAGTCTACCCATCATGGGGTAGATGGAGATAGAGGGACTGTAGTCTACCCATCATGGGGTAGATGGAGGTAGAGGGACTGCAGTCTACCCATCATGGGGTAGATGGAGGTAGAGGGACTGTAGTCTAACCATCATGGGGTAGATGGAGATAGAGGGACTGTAGTCTACCCATCATGGGGTAGATGGAGATAGAGGGACTGTAGTCTACCCATCATAGGGTAGATGGAGGTAGAGAGACTGTAGTCTACCCATCATGGGGTAGATGGAGGTAGAGAGACTGTAGTCTACCCATCATGGGGTAGATGGAGATAGAGGGACTGCAGTCTAGCCATCATGGGGTAGATGGAGATAGAGGGACTGTAGTCTACCCATCATGGGGTAAATGGAGATAGAGGGACTGTAATCTACCCATCATGGGGTAGATGGAGATAGAGGGACTGTAATCTACCCATCATGGGGTAAATGGAGATAGAGGGACTGTAGTCTACCCATCATGGGGTAGATGGAGATAGAGGGACTGTAGTCTACCCATCATGGGGTAGATGGAGATAGAGGGACTGTAGTCTACCCACCATGGGGTAAATGAAGGAAGAGTGGCTGTCTCTCATTCTCTCTCACTTACTCCCTCCCTCTCCCCCTCTCTGTCTCTCTCTCTCTCCTCTCTGTACCTGTCTGTTCTGCTCTGTCGGTAATTACTCCCCCAGTTGGTCCAAACCACCCTGTGGATCTGGTTTAAAGAGTAAACAGCATGTTATGACTAATTGGAAATAACACTTTCACACGGAGCCCTTTTCTGAGGGAAGATAATGACAGAGGATTGGCCAGTGAGAAGTAGTGGGCGTTATTGTCTGACTTAAGTCTTATATGGAACCCTATTCCCTACTTTAGTGCACTACTTTTGACCAGGGCTCATATGGAATAGGGCCCATAGGGAATAGGGCCCATAGGGAATAGGGGGCCATTTGACCAGGGCCCATAGGGAATAGGGCCCATAGGGAATAGGGTGCCATTTGACCAGGGCCCATAGGGAATAGGGGGCCATTTGACCAGGGCCCATAGGGAATAGGGTGCCATTTGACCAGGGCCCATAGGGAATAGGGTGCCATTTGACCAGGGCCCATAGGGAATAGGGCCCATAGGGAATAGGGGGCCATTTGACCAGGGCCCATAGGGAATAGGGCCCATAGGGAATAAGGTGCCGTTTGACCAGGGCCCATTGGGAATAGGGGGCCATTTGACCAGGGCCCATAGGGAATAGGGCCCATAGGGAATAGGGGGCCATTTGACCAGGGCCCATAGGGAATAGGGCCCATAGGGAATAGGGGGCCATTTGACCAGGGCCCATAGGGAATAGGGCCCATAGGGAATAGGGTGCCATTTGACCAGGGCCCATAGGGAATAGAGGGCCATTTGACTAGGGCCCTGTTTACTAAGCCAGACCAGAGACAGACCTATTTTATTAGGAAAATGTCAGACCAGAGTTAAATACCACCTGATGAGACCATGTTACCATGGTAGTTAAATACCACCTGATGAGACCATGTTACCATGGTAGTTAAATACCATCTGATGAGACCATGTTACCATGGTAGTTAAATACCACCTGATGAGACCATGTTACCATGGTAGTTAAATACCACCTGATGAGACCATGTAACCATGGTAGTTAAATACCATCTGATGAGACCATGTTACCATGGTAGTTAAATACCATCTGATAAGACCATTTTACCATGGTAGTTAACCACGGTAGTTAAATACCATCTGATGAGACCATGTTACCATGGTAGTTAAATACCACCTGATGAGACCATGTAACCATGGTAGTTAAATACCATCTGATGAGACCATGTTACCATGGTAGTTAAATACCATCTGATAAGACCATTTTACCATGGTAGTTAACCACGGTAGTTAAATACCATCTGATGAGACCATGTTACCATGGTAGTTAAATACCACCTGATGAGATCATGTTGCCATGGTAGTTAAATACCACCTGATGAGACCATGTAACCATGGTAGTTAAAATACCACCTGATGAGACCATGTAACCATGGTAGTTAACCACAGTAGTTAAATACCATCTGATGAGACCATGTTACTACGGAAGTTAAATACCACTTGATGAGACCATGTAACCATGGTAGTTAAATACCACCTGATGAGATCATGTTACCATGGTAGTTAAATACCACCTGATGAGACCATGTTACCACGGTAGTTAAATACCACCTGATGAGACCATGTTACCATGGTAGTTAAATACCACCTGATGAGATCATGTTGCCATGGTAGTTAAATACCACCTGATGAGACCATGTAACCATGGTAGTTAACCACGGTAGTTAAATACCATCTGATGAGACCATGTTACCATGGTATTTAAATACCATCTGATGAGATCATGTTACCATGGTAGTTAAATACCATCTGATGAGATCATGTTACCATGGTAGTTAAATACCATCTGATGAGACCATGTTACCATGGTAGTTAAATACCACCTGATGAGATCATGTTACCATGGTAGTTAAATACCACCTGATGAGACCATGTTACCACGGTAGTTAAATACCACCTGATGAGACCATGTTACCATGGTAGTTAAATACCACCTGATGAGATCATGTTGCCATGGTAGTTAAATACCACCTGATGAGACCATGTAACCATGGTAGTTAAATACCACCTGATGAGACCATGTAACCATGGTAGTTAAATACCACCTGATGAGACCATGTAACCATGGTAGTTAAATACCACCTGATGAGACCATGTAACCATGGTAGTTAAAATACCACCTGATGAGACCATGTAACCATGGTAGTTAACCACAGTAGTTAAATACCATCTGATGAGACCATGTTACTACGGAAGTTAAATACCACTTGATGAGACCATGTTACCATGGTAGTTAAATACCACCTGATGAGACCATGTAACCATGGTAGTTAAATACCACCTGATGAGACCATGTAACCATGGTAGTTAAATACCACCTGATGAGACCATGTTACTACGGAAGTTAAATACCACCTGATGAGACCATGTAACCATGGTAGTTAAATACCACCTGATGAGACCATGTTACTACGGAAGTTAAATACCACCTGATGAGACCATGTAACCATGGTAGTTAAATACCACCTGATGAGACCATGTTACCATGGTAGTTAAATACCACCTGATGAGACCATGTTACCATGGTAGTTAAATACCATCTGATGAGACCATGTAACCATGGTAGTTAAATACCACCTGATGAGACCATGTTACCATGGTAGTTAAATACCACCTGATGAGACCATGTAACCATGGTAGTTAAATACCACCTGATGAGACCATGTAACCATGGTAGTTAAATACCACCTGATGAGACCATGTAACCATGGTAGTTAAATACCATCTGATGAGATCATGTTACCATGGTAGTTAAATACCATCTGATGAGATCATGTTACCATGGTAGTTAAATACCATCTGATGAGACCATGTTACCATGGTAGTTAAATACCACCTGATGAGATCATGTTACCATGGTAGTTAAATACCACCTGATGAGACCATGTTACCACGGTAGTTAAATACCACCTGATGAGACCATGTTACCATGGTAGTTAAATACCACCTGATGAGATCATGTTGCCATGGTAGTTAAATACCACCTGATGAGACCATGTAACCATGGTAGTTAACCACAGTAGTTAAATACCATCTGATGAGACCATGTTACTACGGAAGTTAAATACCACTTGATGAGACCATGTTACCATGGTAGTTAAATACCACCTGATGAGACCATGTTACCATGGTAGTTAAATACCACCTGATGAGACCATGTTACCATGGTAGTTAAATACCACCTGATGAGACCATGTAACCATGGTAGTTAAATACCACCTGATGAGACCATGTTACTACGGAAGTTAAATACCACCTGATGAGACCATGTAACCATGGTAGTTAAATACCACCTGATGAGACCATGTTACCATGGTAGTTAAATACCACCTGATGAGACCATGTAACCATGGTAGTTAAATACCATCTGATGAGACCATGTTACCATGGTAGTTAAATACCACCTGATGAGACCATGTAACCATGGTAGTTAAATACCACCTGATGAGACCATGTAACCATGGTAGTTAAATACCACCTGATGAGACCATGTAACCATGGTAGTTAAATACCACCTGATGAGACCATGTTACCATGGTAGTTAAATACCATCTGATGAGACCATGTAACCATGGTAGTTAAATACCACCTGATGAGACCATGTAACCATGGTAGTTAAATACCACCTGATGAGACCATGTTACCATGGTAGTTAAATACCACCTGATGAGACCATGTAACCATGGTAGTTAAATACCACCTGATGAGACCATGTAACCATGGTAGTTAAATACCACCCGATGAGACCATGTAACCATGGTAGTTAAATACCATCTGATGAGATCATGTTACCATGGTAGTTAAATACCATCTGATGAGACCATGTTACCATGGTAGTTAAATACCACCTGATGAGATCATGTTACCATGGTAGTTAAATACCACCTGATGAGACCATGTTACCACGGTAGTTAAATACCACCTGATGAGACCATGTTACCATGGTAGTTAAATACCACCTGATGAGACCATGTTACCATGGTAGTTAAATACCACCTGATGAGATCATGTTGCCATGGTAGTTAAATACCACCTGATGAGACCATGTAACCATGGTAGTTAAATACCACCTGATGAGACCATGTAACCATGGTAGTTAAATACCACCTGATGAGACCATGTAACCATGGTAGTTAAATACCACCTGATGAGACCATGTAACCATGGTAGTTAAAATACCACCTGATGAGACCATGTAACCATGGTAGTTAACCACAGTAGTTAAATACCATCTGATGAGACCATGTTACCACGGTAGTTAAATACCACCTGATGAGACCATGTAACCATGGTAGTTAAATACCACCTGATGAGACCATGTTACCATGGTAGTTAAATACCAGTCTCTAGTGTTACTATAATACCAGTCTATAGTGTTACTATAATAACAGTCTCTATAGTGTTACTATAATACCAGTCTCTAGTGTTACTATAATACCAGTCTCTATAGTGTTACTATAATACCAGTCTCTATAGTGTTACTATAATACCAGTCTCTATAGTGTTACTACCAGTCTCTATGTTACTATAATACCAGTATCTAGTGTTACTACAATACCAGTCTCTAGTGTTACTATAATACCAGTCTCTATAGTGTTACTATAAAACCAGTCTCTATGTTGTTCTACAATACCAGTCTCTATGATACTACAATACCAGTCTCTAGTGTCACTACAATACCAGTCTCTATGTTACTATAATACCAGTCTCTAGTGTTACTACAATACCCATCTCTAGTGTTACTACAATACCAGTCTCTGGTGTTACTATAATACCAGTCTCTGGTGTTACTATAATACCAGTCTCTGGTGTTACTATAATACCAGTCTCTAGTGTTACTATAATACCAGTCTCTCTAGTGTTACTATAATACCAGTCTCTAGTGTTACTATAATACCAGTCTCTAGTGTTACTACAATACCAGTCTCTAGTGTTACTATAATACCAGTCTCTATGTTGTTCTACAATACCAGTCTCTATGTTGTTCTACAATACCAGTCTCTATGTTGTTCTACAATACCAGTCACTAGTGTTACTATAATACCAGTCTCTAGTGTTACTACAATACCCATCTCTAGTGTTACTACAATACCAGTCTCTCTAGTGTTACTACAATACCAGTCTCTCTAGTGTTACTATAATACCAGTCTCTAGTGTTACTATAATACGAGTCTCTAGTGTTACTATAATACCAGTCTCTAGTGTTACTATAATACCAGTCTCTAGTGTTACTACAATACCCATCTCTAGTGTTACTACAATACCAGTCTCTAGTGTTACTATAATACCAGTCTCTAGTGTTACTATAATACCAGTCTCTATGTTGTTCTACAATACCAGTCTCTATGATACTACAATACCAGTCTCTAGTGTCACTACAATACCAGTCTCTATGTTACTATAATACCAGTCTCTAGTGTTACTACAATACCCATCTCTAGTGTTACTACAATACCCATCTCTAGTGTTACTACAATACCAGTCTCTAGTGTTACTATAATACCAGTCTCTAGTGTCACTACAATACCAGTCTCTATGTTACTATAATACCAGTCTCTAGTGTTACTATAATACCAGTCTCTAGTGTTACTATAATACCAGTCTCTAGTGTTACTACAATACCAGTCTCTGGTGTTACTATAATATCAGTCTCTAGTGTTACTACACTACCAGTCTCTAGTATTACTATAATACCAGTCTCTAGTGTTACTATAATACCAGTCTCTAGTGTTACTATAATACCGGTCTCTAGTGTTACTATAATACCGGTCTCTAGTGTTACTATAATACCAGTCTCTCTAGTGTTACTATAATACCAGTCTCTAGTGTTACTATAATACCAGCCTCTAGTGTTACTACAATACCAGTCTCTAGTGTTACTATAATACCTGTCTCTATGTTGTTCTACAATACCAGTCTCTATGTTGTTCTACAATACCAGTCTCTATGTTGTTCTACAATACCAGTCACTAGTGTTACTATAATACCAGTCTCTAGTGTTACTACAATACCCATCTCTAGTGTTACTACAATACCAGTCTCTCTAGTGTTACTATAATACCAGTCTCTAGTGTTACTATAATACGAGTCTCTAGTGTTACTATAATACCAGTCTCTAGTGTTACTACAATACCCATCTCTAGTGTTACTACAATACCAGTCTCTAGTGTTACTATAATACCAGTTTCTAGTGTTACTATAATACCAGTCTCTATGTTGTTCTACAATACCAGTCTCTATGTTACTACAATACCAGTCTCTAGTGTCACTACAATACCAGTCTCTAGTATCACTACAATACCAGTCTCTATGTTACTATAATACCAGTCTATAGTGTTACTATAATACCAGTCTCTGGTGTTACTATAATATCAGTCTCTATTGTTACTACAATACCAGTCTCTAGTGCTACTACAATACCAGTCTCTAGTGTTACTATAATACCTGTCTCTATGTTGTTCTACAATACCAGTATCTATGTTACTACAATACCAGTCTCTAGTGTCACTACAATACCAGTCTCTATGTTACTATAATACCAGTCTCTAGTGTTACTACAATACCCATCTCTAGTGTTACTACAATACCCATCTCTAGTGTTACTACAATAACAGTCTCTAGTGTTACTATAATACCAGTCTCTAGTGTCACTACAATACCAGTCTCTATGTTACTATAATACCAGTCTCTAGTGTTACTATAATACCAGTCTCTAGTGTTACTATGATACCAGTCTCTAGTGTTACTACAATACCACTCTCTAGTGTTACTACAACACCAGTCTCTAGTGGTACTATAATACCAGTCTCTAGTGTTACTATAATACCAGTCTCTAGTTTTACTACCAGTCTCGGTAATGTTTCTTCAGTCTTTATCTCTCACTGGGCTGCATTCTCTGCCACAGATATAAACAGTTTCCATAGCATCTTATATCCCACAATGCAATGCAATGGTATGTCAGACAGAAACCGTTTTCCAATGCATCTTATATCCCACAATGCAATACAATGGTAGGTCAGACAGAAACCGTTTTCCAATGCATCTTATACCCCACAATGCAATACAATGGTAGGTCAGACAGAAACCATTTTCCAATGCATCTTATATCCCACAATGCAATACAATGGTAGGTCAGACAGAAACCATTTTCCAATGCATCTTATATCCCACAATGCAATACAATGGTATGTCAGACAGAAACTGTTTTCCAATGCATCTTATACCCCACAATGCAATAATATAATAATAATAATATATGCCATTTAGCAGACGCTTTTATCCAAAGCGACTTACAGTCGGTCATGGGTAGGTCATATAACCACAAACACAACCGCACACGTTAGATGGACGTTGTGTCATAACTGTCAGAGAGGGCAATACTCGGGTAAATCTTACTGTATGTTTTAGTAAGTGGAACAGCTACACCCAATATCCATCCCAAATGGCACCTAATTCCCTGACCTACAAAAGGCAGTGTGTTTTTGGGGACTGGATCCCAAATGACACCTAATTCCCTGACCTACAAAAGGCAGTGTGTTTTTGGGGACTGGATCCCAAATGGCACCTAATTCCCTGACCTACAAAAGGCAGTGTGTTTTTGGGGACTGGATCCCAAATGGCACCTAATTCCCTGACCTACAAAAGGCAGTGTGTTTTTGGGGACTGGATCCCAAATGGCACCTAATTCCCTATATAGTGTGCTACTTTCGACCAGAGCCCTTTGTGCAAAGGGAATTGGGTGCCGTTTGGGATCCAGCCTCCCAAAAAAACACTGCCTTTTGTAGGTCAGAGGTGTTTTCTTTACATGTGAAGTACCCCGTAAAAGCCTCGGTCACGTGGGATGCTGTGAAACGGAACAATGTGGTAGTTGAAATATATCCGCGGCTCTCTATTGAAGGACACGACGGCAATCTAATTCCTGGTTAGTTCTGTCCACACTCCACAGCCCGTTTTCACTCTTCGATCTTGCTCTGATTGAAATGGTCGATTGGATTTTGGAGTACGACCAGTCAAAGTGTGGTCAGCAACACTTCTTAAACCACACTGTGAAAATGAATGGCTTAAGATATACCTCACTTAAAGGAAACCAAGAGTAGGACAATCCTGGCTGTTACAATGAAGCGTCTGGCAACTATATATCTAACTGTTGAGGTAGTGCTCAAGTGATGTTACTGCATACATACTACATACTGTACTGCATATATACTGCATACTGTGCCTTCTGTAGCTCAGTTGGTAGAGCATGGCGCTTGTAACGCCAGGGTAGTGGGTTCGATCCCCGGGACCACCCATACGTAGAATGTATGCACACATGACTGTAAGTCGCTTTGGATAAAAGCGTCTGCTAAATGGCATATATTATGTTAAACTTGACCTTCTATAGAGCTAATGGAATAGAAATAGTACTGCATACTGGACTGCATACATACTGCATACTGTACTGCATACTGGACTGCATACATACTGCATACTGGACTGCATACATACTGCATACTGGACTGCATACATACTGCATACTGTACTGCATACTATACTGCATACTGGACTGCATTCATACTGCATACTGGACTGCATGCATACTGGACGGCATACTATACTGCATACATATGTAATACATACTTCCTACGGTACTGCATACATACTGCATACTGGACGGCATACTGTACTGCATACATATGTAATACATACTTCCTACGGTACTGCATACATACTGCATACTGGACGGCATACTGTACTGCATACATATGTAATACATACTTCCTACTGTACTGCATACATACTGCATACTGGACTGCATACTGTACTGCATACATACTGCATACTGGAATGCATACATACTGCATACATGCTGCATACATACTGTATACTGGACTGCATACATACTGCATACATACTGCATACTGTACTGCATACTGTACTGCATACATATTTCCTACTGTACTTCATACATACTGCATACTGTACTGCATACATACTGCATACAGTACTACATACATACTACATACTCTACTGCATACATTCTGCATACTGTACTGCATACTGTACTTCTCACATACTGCATACTGCGTACTGTACTGCATACATACTGCGTACTGTATGGCATTCTGTACTGCTTACATAATGCATACTGTACTGCATATTGCATACTTTACTGCATACTGCAAACTGTACTGCATACTTACATACTGTACTGCCTACATACTGCCTACATACTGCATACATACTGCATACATACTTCCTACTGTACTGCATACATCCTGCATACTGAAGTGCATACATCCTGCATACTGTACTACATACATGCATTATACTGTACTGCATTTATACTGTATACTGTACTGCATACATACTGCATAATACTATATACTGTACTGCCTACATACTGCATACTTACTGCATACATACTACATACTGTACTGCATATATACTGCATACTGTACTCCATTCATAATGCATACTGTACTACATTCATACTGCATACTGTACTACATTCATACTGCATACTGGACTGCATACATACTGCATACTGTACTGCATACTATACTGCATACATATGTAATACATACTTCCTACTGTACTGCATACATACTGCATACTGGACTGCATACTGCACTACATTCATACTGCATACTGTACTGCATACATACTGCATACTGTACTTCATACATACTGCATACTGTACTTCATACATACTGCATACTGCACTTCATACATACTGCATACTGTACTTCATACATTCTGCATACTGTACTGCATACATACTGCATACTGTACTTCATACATGCTGAATACTTTAAAACCACATTTAGAAGAAGACGGATGTAACATTACTCTATTAAATTTCCAACTGAAAAAGTGTGCTGTGATGTTTTGCTTGACCTTGTAGGTTGGTTTCCGCATTCAGTGAAACACATTATAACTAAGATGTCCCCCTTTTTGTCTTCCCCTCTCAACAGGTTAACAGGATTTCAGATCCCACCTCCCGTCACCAGCACAGGGTCCATATTTTCACTACGGCTTACCAGTGACTTTGCAGTAAGCGCTCATGGATTTAAGATGGCTTATGAAGGTGAGAGAGAAAAAACATTCACTGTTGTTTCTTGTGAGAGAGAGAGAGAGAGAGAGAGAGAGAGAGAGAGAGAGAGAGAGAGAGAGAGAGAGAGAGAGAGAGAGAGAGACAGAGAGAGAGAGAGAGAGACAGAGAGAGAGAGAGAGAGAGAGAGAGAGAGAGAGAGAGAGAGAGAGAGAGAGAGAGAGACAGAGACAGAGACAGAGAGAGAGAGAGAGAGAGAGAGAGAGAGAGAGAGAGAGAGAGAGAGAGAGAGAGAGAGAGAGCAGAGAGAGAGAGAGAGAGAGAGAGAGAGACAGAGAGAGAGAGAGAGAGAGAGAGAGAGAGAGAGAGAGAGAGAGAGAGAGAGAGAGAGAGAGAGAGAGAGAGAGAGAGAGAGAGAGAGAGAGAGAGAGAGAGAGAGAGAGAGAGAGACAGAGATAGAGAGAGAGAGAGAGAGAGAGAGAGAGAGAGAGAGAGAGATAGAGAGAGAGAGAGAGAGAGAGAGAGAGAGAGAGAGAGAGAGAGAGAGAGATAGAGAGAGAGAGAGAGAGAGAGAGAGAGAGAGACAGAGAGAGAGAGAGAGAGAGAGAGAGAGAGAGAGAGAGAGAGAGAGAGAGAGAGAGAGAGAGAGAGAGAGAGAGAGAGAGAGAGAGAGAGAGAGAGAGAGAGAGAGAGAGAGAGATGGTCACGGTCAAACAACATAACTTTTGTATTCAGTCAAATGATACTCAGAGGTTAAAATTATCGTCTTTCGTCACAAAATTTGAATTTGCATTTAATTAGAAACGTTACATCTCCACGGAAAGTGTAAATGTACATCATCCTAAACATTTTCTCATTTCATCTCCTGTCTGGCTCATGTATTATGACAACATTTGGTCCCATTGACCCGGATCTCAACATTTCCCCTCTGTCCCAAACCATTTCTCTTTCCAGAGGTGCATATTATATCACACAGCAGATGGTGCAGGGAATTAGCTGAACTAATGGATGTGCTAACTCATCTCTGTCGAGAACGGTGCAGAAGTCGACAGAAATGCAGGGGCTGTCTAAATATGAAGTATCCCTCTGTGGCAGTAGGTTATGTCTAGGCCCCTCTCCTCTCCTCTCCTCTCCTCTCCTCTCCTCTCCTCTCCTCTCCTCTCCTCTCCTCTCCTCTCCTCTCCTCTCCTCTCCTCTCCTCTCTCTCCTCTCCCTCTTCTCTTCTCTTCTCTCCTCTCTTCTCCTCTCCTCTCATTTTTCTCTCCTCTCCTCTCCTCTCCTCTCCTCTCCTCTCCCTCTCCTCTCTCTCTCCTCTCCTCTCCTCTCCCTCTCCTCTCCTCTCCTCTCACCCCTGCCTCCTTTCTACCCGATCCCGTTTTCCTATTCTCTCCTCTCCTCTCTATCCCCTCTCTACTCTATCCTCTGCCCCCTCTCATTCTTGTGATTTTAGCTCAGTGATGGTCTTAGTGACTCAGATATGATTTTAGCTTAGTAATGCTCGCAGTTACTCAGATATGATTTTAGCTCAGTGATGGTCTTAGTGATTCAGATATGATTTTAGCTCAGTGATGGTCTTAGTGACTCATATGATTTTAGCTCAGTGATGGTCTTAGTGACTCAGATATGATTTTAGCTCAGTGATGGTCTTAGTGACTCAGATATGATTTTAGCTCAGTGATGGTCTTAGTGACTCAGATATGATTTTAGCTTAGTAATGCTCGCAGTTACTCAGATATGATTTTAGCTCAGTGATGGTCTTAGTGATTCAGATATGATTTTAGCTCAGTGATGGTCTTAGTGACTCATATGATTTTAGCTCAGTGATGGTCTTAGTGACTCAGATATGATTTTAGCTCAGTGATGGTCTTAGTGATCCAGATATGATTTTAGCTCAGTGTTGGTCTTAGTGACTTAGATATGATTTTAGCTCAGTGTTGGTCTTAGTTACTCAGATATGATTTACCTCGGTGATGGTCTTAGTGACTCAGATATGATTTTAGCTCAGTGTTGGTCTTAGCGACTCAGATATGATTTTAGCTCAGTGATGGTCTTAGTTACTCAGATATGATTTTAGCTCAGTGATGGTCTTAGTTACTCAGATATGATTTAGCTCAGTGATGGTCTTAGTGATTCAGATATGATTTTAGCTCAGTGATGGTCTTAGTGACTCATATGATTTTAGCTCAGTGATGGTCTTAGTGACTCAGATATGATTTTAGCTCAGTGATGGTCTTAGTGATCCAGATATGATTTTAGCTCAGTGTTGGTCTTAGTGACTTAGATATGATTTTAGCTCAGTGTTGGTCTTAGTTACTCAGATATGATTTACCTCGGTGATGGTCTTAGTGACTCAGATATGATTTTAGCTCAGTGTTGGTCTTAGCGACTCAGATATGATTTTAGCTCAGTGATGGTCTTAGTTACTCAGATATGATTTTAGCTCAGTGATGGTCTTAGTTACTCAGATATGATTTAGCTCAGTGATGGTCTTAGTGACTCAGATATGATTTTAGCTCAGTGTTGGTCTTAGTGACTCAGATATGATTTTAGCTCAGTGATGATCTTAGTTACTCAGATATTATTTTAGCTCAGTGGTGCTCACAGAGGCCCTGGTCAAAAGTAGTGCACTATAGAGGGAATAGGGTGCCATTCGGGACACAGGGAGAGGTGATGGAATCTCATTGTGTTACCTGTCATTCATCCATCGAAGGAGCAGAGAGAAAAACAAGTTCGACTCTCAGTGTGTTTATACTGATTAATGGGTCTCAAACATTCCTCTCCTCTTCTCTCCTCTCCTCCAGTTAATAATGTGTCTCAGGCAGTCCTTTGTCTCCCGTCCTGTCGTCTCCGCTCCTCTAGTTAAAGTGTCTCAAACACTTTAACTACACTCGCATTAACATCTGCTAACCATGTGTATGTGACAAATACAATTTGATTTGATTTGCACAACCTCAACCCTGTTTTAATAGGGAGTGTGCTTCTCATACTGCCCTGAAAACTGTTGTTTTTCTGAAGAGATTGGTTAGCTAGCTATATTTATATACTGAATGTGGTAGTTCTCAGAAAATATTGGTTAACTAGTTATATTTATGGATTGTATCTGATAGTTTTCTGAAGAGATTGGTTAGCTAGCTATATTTATATACTGAATGTGGTAGTTCTCAGAAAATATTGGTTAACTAGTTATATTTATGGACTGTATCTGATAGTTTTCTGTAGAGATTGGTTAGCTAGCTATATGTATATACTGTATATGCTAGTTTTCTGAAGAAATTGGTTAGCTAGCTATATTTATATACTGTATATGCTAGTTTTCTGTAGAGATTGGTTAGCTAGCTATATTTATGGACTGTATATGCTAGTTTTCTGTAGAGATTGGTTAGCTAGCTATACTTATAGACTGTAGCTTTGATAAGACGTGTGTCTATCTTGAAGTGTCTGTATTTTAATGGCACCCCTGCAGACCTATTATCTAGTGTATAAGCGCGGGACATGTGTCTTCCTCAGAATAGGTTTCTGGATCACAGTCGATCCATAATGTAAATCTAAATACTTTATGTTTTTGTTGTTGACATCTCAGTGGATGTTGTCTATTGAGTGAAAACTTTCTCCGCGCTGTGTTTACAAGTTGTTTAGCCCTGTGTGATGTGTGTGTGTGTGTGTGTGTGTGTGTGTGTGTGTGTGTGTGTGTGTGTGTGTGTGTGTGTGTGTGTGTGTGTGTGTGTGTGTGTGTGTGTGTGTGTGTGTGTGTGTGTGTGGGTGATGAGGGTTGACTAATTCTGCTGCTATGAAACCCCAGCCATTCCCAGCAATGTAGTACAGGGCTCCTGTGGGAGATTTATGTTGCTCAAACACACACACACACACACACACACACACACACACACACACACACACACACACACACACACACACACACACACACACACACACACACACACACACACACACACACACACACACACACACACACACACACACACACACACAGTGCCACTCCACACCCTCATATTCTTCAAAGGGCTACACAGTCATTAGCTATACAGGGAAATAAATAGCTCTCCCCCTAGAGAGACCTCTGAGCCAACTACCTCATTTACTTGTTCACATAACTCATACGGTGTCATCCCAAATGGCACCCTATTCCCTCTGTGTCTCTCCGTGCAACAAAGAGCCCTGGTCAAATGTAGTGCACTATAATAGGAGTTGTGTTCCGTTTGGGCTGCAGCCCCTAGTGTTCCGTTTGGGTTGCAGCCCCTAGTGTTCCGTTTGGGTTGCAGCCCCTAGTGTTCTGTTTGGGTTGCAACCCCTAGTGTTCCGTTTGGGTAGCAACCCCTAGTGTTCCATTTGGGTTGCAGCCCCTAGTGTTCCCGTTTGGGTTGCAACCTCTAGTGTTCCGTTTGGGTTACAACCCCTAGTGTTCCCGTTTGGGTTACAGCCCCTAGTGTTCCCGTTTGGGTTGCAACCCCTAGTGTTCCGTTTGGGTAGCAACCCCTAGTGTTCCGTTTGGGTTGCAGCCCCTAGTGTTCCCGTTTGGGTTGCAACCCCTAGTGTTCCCGTTTGGGTTAAAACCCCTAGTGCTCCCGTTTGGGTTGCAGCCCCTAGTGTTCCGTTTGGGTTGCAGCCCCTAGTGTTCCGTTTGGGTTGTTACCCCTAGTGTTCTATTTGGGTTGCAGCCCCTAGTGTTCTATTTGGGTTGCAACCCCTAGTGTTCCGTTTGGGTTGCAGCCCCTAGTGTTCCGTTTGGGTTACAGCCCCTAGTGTTCCGTTTGGGTTGCAGCCCCTAGTGTTCCGTTTGGGTTGCAACCCCTAGTGTTCCGTTTGGGTTGCAGCCCCTAGTGTTCCGTTTGGGTTGCAACCCCTAGTGTTCCGTTTGGGTTGCAACCCCTAGTGTTCCGTTTGGGTTGCAGCCCCTAGTGTTCCGTTTGGGTTGCAACCCCTAGTGTTCTGTTTGGGTTGACTGTGATATGTGGTTGTCTGAGTCTCACCTAGTTATCTTAAGATGAATGTACTAACTAAAAGTCGCTCTGGGTAAGAGCATCTGCTATATGAGTCAAGTGTAAGTATTATACAAACAGGACTCATACTACTGTATTGATTCAGTATTTTATATACAGGTCTCATACTACTGTATTGATTCAGTATTTCATATACAGGACTCATACTACTGTATTGATTCAGTATTTTATATACAGGACTCATATTACTGTATTGATTCAGTATTTATATACAGGTCTCATACTACTGTATTGATTCAGTATTTCATATACAGGACTCATACTACTGTATTGATTCAGTATTTTATATACAGGTCTCATACTACTGTATTGATTCAGTATTTTATATACAGGTCTCATACTACTGTATTGATTCAGTATTTTATATTCAGGTCTCATACTGCTGTATTGATTCAGTATTTTATATACAGGACTCATATTACTGTATTGATTCAGTATTTTATATACAGGACTCATATTACTGTATTGATTCAGTATTTTATATACAGGTCTCATACTACTGTATTGATATAGTATTTACGTACAGGTCTCATACTACTGTATTGATTCAGTATTTTATTTACAGGTCTCATACTACTGTATTGATTCAGTATTTTATATACAGGTCTCATACTACTGTATTGATTCAGTATTTTATATACAGGACTCATACAACTGTATTGATTCAGTATTTCATATACAGGACTCATACTACTGTATTGATTCAGTATTTTATATACAGGACTCATATTACTGTATTGATTCAGTATTTTATATACAGGTCTCATACTACTGTATTGATTCAGTATTTTATATTCAGGTCTCATACTGCTGTATTGATTCAGTATTTTATATACAGGACTCATATTACTGTATTGATTCAGTATTTTATATACAGGACTCATATTACTGTATTGATTCAGTATTTTATATACAGGTCTCATACTACTGTATTGATATAGTATTTACGTACAGGTCTCATACTACTGTATTGATTCAGTGTTTTATATACAGGTCTCATACTACTGTATTGATTCAGTATTTCATATACAGGTCTTATACTACTGTATTGATTCAGTATTTTATATACAGGTCTCATACATATTGTTACCCCAGGAAATCTTAGGTTTTACTACATACAGTTGGGAGGAACTATTAGATATAAGAGTAACGTCAACTCACCATCATTACGACCAGGAATACGACTTTTCCCGAAGCGGATCCTCTGTTTGGCCACCACCACCCAGGACAATGGATCGGATCCTCTGTTTGGCCACCACCACCCAGGACAATGGATCAGATCCTCTGTTTGGCCACCACCACCCAGGACAATGGATCGGATCCCAGCCAGCAACCCAAAACAACGACTCCGTAGAAGAAGGGGCAGACGGAGCGGTCTTCTGGTCAGGCTCCGTAGAAGAAGGGGCAGACGGAGCGGTCTTCTGGTCAGGCTCCGTAGAAGAAGGGCAGACGGAGCGGTCTTCTGGTCAGGCTCCGTAGAAGAAGGGGCAGACGGAGCGGTCTTCTGGTGAGGCTCCGTAGAAGAAGGGGCAGACGGAGCGGTCTTCTGGTCAGGCTCCGTAGAAGAAGGGGCAGACGGAGCGTTCTTCTGGTCAGGCTCCGTAGAAGAAGGGGCAGACGGAGCGGTCTTCTGGTCAGGCTCCGTAGAAGAAGGGGCAGACGGAGCGGTCTTCTGGTCAGGCTCCGTAGAAGAAGGGGCAGACGGAGCGGTCTTCTGGTCAGGCTCCGTAGACGGGCACATCGCGCAACGCTCCCGAGCATACTACTCGCCAATGTCCAGTCTCTTGACAACAAGGTAGACAAAATCAGAGCAAGGGTAGCATTCCAGAGGGACATCAGAGACTGTAACGTTCTTTGCTTCATGGAAACATGGCTCACTCGAGACACGCTATCGGAGTCGGTACAGCCACCTGGTTTCTTCACGCATCGCGCCGACAGAAACAAGCATCTCTCTGGTAAGAAGAAGGGCGGGGGTGTTTGCCTTATGATTAACGAGACGTGTTGTGATCATAATAACATACAGGAACTCAAGTCCTTTTGTTCACATGACTTAGAATTCATCACAATCAAATGCAGACCACATTATCTACCAGGTAAATTATCTTCGATCATTATCATAGTCGTGTATATTCCCCCCCAAGCAGACACATCGACGGACCTGAAAGAACTTCATTGGAGTCTATGTAAACTGGAAACCACATATCCTGAGGCTGCCTTTATTGTAGCTGGGGATATTAACAAGGCTAAACTGAAAACAAAGCTCCCTGCCTATAGACAGAAACTAAAACAGGAAGCTCCCGCGCTCAGGTCTGTTCAATGCTGGTCCGACCAATCGGATTCCACGCTTCAAGATTGCTTCGACCACGTGGACTGGGATATGTTCCTCATTGCGACGAACAACAACATTGATGATTACTCTGATTCGGTGTGTGAGTTTACTAACAAGTGCATCGGTGATGTTGTACACACAGCAACTATTAAAACATTCCCCAACCAGAAACTGTGGATTGATGGCAGCATTCCCGCAAAACTGAAGTGCGAACCACTGCTTTTAATCAGGGCAAGGTGACCAGAAACATGACCGAATACAGACAGTGTATTCCATCCGCAAGGCAATCAAACAAGCTAAGCATCAATACAGAGACAAAGTGGAGTCGCAATTAAACGGCTCAGACACTAGAGGTATGTGGCAGGGTCTACAGTCAATCACGGACTACAAAAGAAAAACCAGCCCTGTTGCGGATCACGATGTCTTGCTCCCAGACAAACTAAACAACGTTTTTGCTCGCTTTGAGGACAATACAGTATCACTGACATGGCCCGCTACCAACACCTGCGGGCTTTCCTTCACTGCAGCCGACGTGAGTAAAACATTTAAACATGTTAACCCTCGCAAGGCTGCCGGCCCAGACGGCATCCCCAGCCGCGTCCTCAGAGCATGCGCAGACCAGCTGGCTGGTGTGTTTACGGACATATTCAATCAATCCTTATCCCAGTCTGCTGTCCCCACATGCTTCAAGAGGGCCACCATTGTTCCTGTTCCCAAGAAAGCTAAGGTAACTGAGCTAAATGACTACCACCCGTAGCACTTACTTCCGTCATCATGAAGTGCTTTGAGAGACTAGTCAAGGACCATATCACCTCCATCCTACCTGACACCCTAGACCCACTCCAATTTGCTTATCGCCCCAATAGGACCACAGGCGACGCAATCGCCACCACACTACACACTGCCCTAACCCATCTGGACAAGAGGAATAGCTATGTGAGAATGCTGTTCATCGACTACAGCTCAGCATTTAACACCACAGTACCCTCCAAACTCGTCATTAAGCTCGAGACCCTGGGTCTCGACCCCGCCCTGTGCAACTGGGTCCTGGACTTCCTGACGGGCCACCCCCAGGTGGTGAGGGTAGGTAACAACATCTCCACCCCACTGATCCTCAACACTGGGTCTCCACAAGGGTGCGTTCTCAGCCCTCTCCTGTACTCCCTGTTCATCCACGACTGCGTGGTCATGCACGCCTCCAACTCAATCATTAAGTTTGCAGACGACACTACAGGGGTATGCTTGATTACCAACAACGACGAGATGGCCTACAGGGAGGAGGTGAGGGCCCTCGGAGTGTGGTGTCAGGAAAATAACCTCACACTCAATGTCAACAAAACAAAGGAGATGATCGTGGACTTCAGGAAACAGCAGAGGGAGCAGCCCCCATCCACATCGACGGGACAGTAGTGGAGAGGGTGGAGAGTTTTAAGTTCCTCAGCGTACACATCACGGACAAACTGAATTGGTCCACCCACACAGACAGCCTGGTGAAGGAGGCTGAAGAAATTTGGCTTCTCACCAAAAACACTCACCGCCTGGTACGGCAGCTGCTCCGCCCATAACCGTAATGGCTAGAGTTATAATGAGTGTTTATATGAAACGTAGCCACGCCCCTAGAGTTATAATGAGTGTTTATATGAAACGTAGCCACGCCCCTAGAGTTATAATGAGTGTTTATATGAAACGTAGCCACACCCCTAGAGTTATAATGAGTGTTTATATGAAACGTAGCCACGCCCCTAGAGTTATAATGAGTGTTTATATGAAACGTAGCCACACCCCTCGAGTTATAATGAGTGTTTGTCATGAAACGTAGCCACGCCCCTCGAGTTATAATGAGTGTTTGTCATGAAACGTAGCCACGCCCCTAGAGTTATAATGAGTGTTTGTCATGAAACGTAGCCACGCCCCTAGAGTTATAATGAGTGTTTGTCATGAAACGTAGCCACGCCCCTAGAGTTATAATGAGTGTTTATATGTGTTTGTTTCAAACTTGGCAAACGTTGCGACTGAAAGATGACTTTCCATATTTTCAGTTTGACATTTGAGCTAAAAAAAAAAATCAGCTTAACTTTAGTCTGCCTTCTGACAGGCCATGTTTGGAATGGCTTCTGTGGGCCAATATAGGACTTTATCAGAAAGAAATGCATAACATTTGTCTTTAACATATTGTGTATCCATCCATTCTTAGACTCTATCACCATATAATGTATTTCAATACACCAAAAGGTAATTGAGTTGAATTGTTATAATTTTAGCAAAATGCCTCCTTGCTTTAAACCAGAACCATTACCAACCAGTAAATCATGGTTCCTCTTGGATTTAATGGGGAATGGGCCGGGCCAGGATTACAGAACTATTCCTTACGAGCAAATTCCTTTCACTTTTGTAGTTATATACTGTAGCTAACTTTGAAAAGAGGTTTGAGAAGCTGGTGTGGGGAGACATATGCTTGATTCAACATTTCACCACATTCTGATGCTAACATATTGTGTAGCAGACGGGGCTTAGAAATGTATTTTCATACCTGCCTATGTGTTGCTAGTTGTTGGCCACTTGACATTGAACTTGTTATTGAAGATATTCTCTATTCGGTAGTGAATATTCTGTAATAGAATACTCTATTCGGTAGTGAATATTCTGTAATAGAA